>NC_056745.1:1312732154-1312849654 GCF_019279795.1 Protopterus annectens | reverse complement strand
AGCCAACCTACTAGGAACACAGACCTCTGAATATACCCCTAGTAAGAAAGGGGGAGGCCAACAGCAACCTAGCACAATTCTACAAACACTTACTCCTAACAAAGAAAAAAGGTATTGTTCTAGAAGATTCCAAAGGATTTACAATCTAAGTTTGTCTAGAAGGGATAGAAGAGCACATGTTGTCAGAAACCTATTACTGAGTCTTACCAGAAAATGACAGTTGCTAAGTTAGTGAAAGAAGTCAGTGCCAAAAAATTGATATTGAAGAAGCCTTAATTCATGGAATGGTATCTTGTCAAAAGATTTTAGACATTAAAGTAATGAAGGATGCCCGTGTAAAAGCAGGAAGATTAAGACCCATAGCTCGAAACAAACTAGAAGAATAAGGTAAACATGAACATAGTCGTAGATTTTCCTCTATAAGGTCAAAATAGAAGGTAAGTCAGAAGGAGAACCCTTAACAACAGCTACTTAGAGAAACAGGAGATAATAAGGTACAAGTTAAGGGGTTGCTAAATTCAAAAACTGAAGAAAACTACTGGCATGAGTTGTCATTTATAGACGAAGATAAAGAAGGAGAAGAAATACCTGTAGGTGTATTTTAGGTGAAGCAGTTATGTGCCCCACTTCATGCCAAAATATTGATGAAAGTGTTCCTGACTTGGCAGATTTGCAAATAAGCAGTGAAAACTTTAAGAAAGCGCAAAGTACAGATTTTACATAAAGCACATTCAGAGAAAATATAAAAACATTGTCAAAGTCAAAGAAGAAACAGATGTGCAAGTTAGTCCCATCTCATACCCACATGTTAAGTTGAAGAATGTTGTTGTGTCTTTCGGCTTATCCCGGTTAGGGGTCGCCACAGCATAACTCCGGTCCGCTAATGTTTGGTAGTGGATTTTTACATGCCGAGTTACCAGCCCTGACGCACAACCTTCAATGAAGGCACACTCATTCACGCATTTTTCCACACAGAAGACGCTCTAGCTGAGAATCGAACGGGACAACGTCTTGCTGTGAGGTGACAATGCTACCGCAGCACCACTACTGCGGCTATGAGTTTACATATTACATGAATACAGAGAAAAAATACTGTATCATCTCTTGGATCAAAAACTTTTTAGAAAACGTGTAATTATTCTGGTATGTAGTCATATTTTGCCGGACACTTAGGGATGGGCAAAATCAAAGCTATGATTTTATCTTAGTTTTATTGGCCTGGTGTAATAAAAAACATTGAGTACTTCAGTTCAGCATGTGCCAAGAATGTTAAAAGACTGCATCATGTCCCGGATTCATAAGTAAACTGATACGTGTACCTAATTCTGAGGCACCATTCAAATGCAGTACCATGGACCATGAAGAGTGGCTACCAATATATTCTGGTGATTATTGAGCTATTACTTTCCTGAATCATACCACTGTGAAAAAACAATGCTAAGTCAATAGAAAAAGAACTAGTGTTACTTTTTCCAGGGTAAGGATACCCAAATAAATACTCATGGGCTAGGGAGCCCCACTTATGTCCAGAGAAATGCATCAGTGTTTCAGAGTGAAACAATTTTGATCTTTGGTGTACCATCCTCAAACTAGTGATTTAGTGGAGTGCTTTAAAAAAAACCTCTGATGTCTGTGCTAAAGAAGGCTGTCCTGAGTCTGCATTCCCTGTTGTGTGGCTATAGGTTCTGGGTTCTGCTGCCATAGAAGGGAAAACCAAAATATTTATATTATCTAAAAACATTACTGCTTCTGTAATATTAACAGCTAGCTTAAAAATAGAAACACAAATACAAGGATATCTACTAAGCAGTATCTATGAACAGAACTGATGTTAAAAGATGACAATGCCTTGTCAACCTATAACTTAAAGTATAAAGCAAATATGTACTATATGTCCGTTTGTGAAGAGTTCTAAGCAGTCGACCTTTATTTAAGAACACTGGTGGCAAAAGGCAATGCCCATGCTGTATCGCCATCAATGGCTGAACTGACTAGGCTGGTTCCAGCTGGGAAATAATGATATGTTGTAATTATGCACCACAGCGTGTGACATCACTCATTGGGAGACTAAGGAAATGTAAACAGTCTCCAGCTTGTGTGTACATCCAAGACACCAAACGTTTTCATGACTTTAGAAAACTTTTCTTCCCAAAAGACAAACAGTAGGTTCAAGAGTATTTTTCCAAGCCCGAAAATCTCTATAACAATAATGTTGTAACATTTGCAACAAGCATCAATATGAGACATGCTACAGTAAAAAAAAAAAAAAAAAAAACGCAGATTATCATGTTACTTAATTTATTTTTATAATCTAACTAGGTAAAGCAACTCCACTGGTATACACTAGTAATAGCTGTGACATCCCCTCTCTCGGCCAGTAATCAAGGAGCCTGAATCCTCAGTAGAGGAACATTCACTTAGAACAAAAATAGATACAGAAAGTATTTCCAGATGTAGATTCCCTTAAGAGCACACAGGGAACACACACACAGTCTGGGGGCTGGTTTCTCTCTCTCTCACCAGATCCCCAATAAGACTCCCCACTGGCACAGCTGTAGGGTTGAGTCCTCAGCCGAGTGTCCAAGCCAAGTCCTCCAGCACCGTTTCTGTGAAAACAGTGCTTCGTGTCCCTGCTTCAAGCAACTGACACACACACACTCTTTGAGATTTGATTTACACACACACACACACACACACACACACACACACACACACACACACACACACACACACACACACACACACACACACACACACACACACACACACACACACACACACACACACACACACACACTCACTCACACACACACCTGGGAAAGGCTGGTACAGACTTACTAGCTATGCATCCTTCTGCCCAAACTATAAGGTAGTTACACTACCACCAAAGCCAGCTACTCAAAGGCTCTTACAAACGTACCCAATTATACTGAGTGAAATTAATATTAATACAAATGATAGTTTTGACCAATGCAGTAAGGCTTTCAGGAGTGGCCACAGAGTCACCTAATAGATGAGTAATCTCAAAGGTTAAACTATTCTCTAAAGCATCAGCCACAATGAAAAGTGTAAATATATTTAATAATAAATAATAAAGGAACATGACAATACAGAATATCTATTTACAATAAACGCCAGAGTGTCAGTCATAGGAAATATTAGAATAACACAGATAAATAGATTCACACAGATACAGAAAAGCAGGGGTCTATATCATAATGTTGAAGGCTGACAACTTCGAAGCACTAAAGGTTGAACTTGAATGTTCGAAGTGTCAGAACTTTGAAACATATAGCGGAGATCGCCATAGAGTGTGGGAAGGGAAGATTTCCCTTTACTGCACTGTAGTGCAATCTCGGAGTTGGTATATTTAAGTAGCGGGGGGTGTGGGGGGTGCAGGGGGGCTTGCCCCCCTGCATAGAACTTTTTTTTGTTTTGGGTTTTAAATGTTTTTTTTTTTACATTCAAAGTTTGAACACTTCGAACATTCAAGTTCGACCTTAAGCACTTCGAAGTTGTCAGACTTCAACAATATGCTATAGACCCAAAAAGCAGAATGTAACTAATCTCACTATATTTTCCTGACTGATCTAAAGAATTATTATTCCCTGGTCACTTACTAGAGCAAGGCAAGATGAAGTAGGTGAGGGGTCCTTCCTTGTCAGGTTCCAAAAACAGAGTGCCACGAGGCACTCTAGTCTCATCTAGTATTAAAATATCATTTTTAGTGATGGATTACAGAGTAACTTCACATACATATGGTCATTTTACATCTGGTTCCCATGCTACCCCCCCTTGGCTAAAAACTGTCAGGATTTAGCACATATGGGTCAATAACACACACACACACACACACACACACACACACACACACACACACACACACACACACACACACACACACACACACACACACACACACACACACACACACACACACACACACAGCTTTGTTAAATCTGCTGCAGCTCCTGGAAGTCATAAAGTCATAAAACAAATTCCAACCTCCACCCTTCCAGAGTAGCAATTAGTTCACCCCAAAGATAATGCAGAAAGCTTCCAATTACAGATTTTTTGTCTCTGGCTGCATTGAGAACTCTAAAATACAATCTTTATGGCCTAAGCCCGGAAATTTAATTTTGAACCATTTTCAAAGTTAGGTAGATTGATATTAACCTCTTCTCTTCCAGTATCCTCTGTTAAAACATAAACATTTCATCAGTTACAACAATGCATATATAGTTCTTTTTCTGTCCAACAGGGCACACTGTTGGTACATTTTTAATACAAGGAAACAAAACTCCAACTTCAGAAACACCAAGCAATTTATTACAAACAAGCAAAGCTGTCAGGATAAGTCCATTCTTCAGGGCTGATGCATCTCATAACAGAGTAAAGATTTTATATAGATCATAATCATATCATATGACCACAGCCAACCAATAAAAAATAAACAACAATTATTAAAATGTACATATATATTTATGTTTTCACTTCACAATCTTGAATTACTGTAATCTCGAATTTCAGTATCTCGAGACGAAAGTGTCAAAAGTGCAGTTGCCCGAAACTGCATATTACCGAACCTGGAAATGTCAAATCCATGGTTGTGGTGGTGCACTATGTGATGTGTGGTTTACTGTGTCTGTAAGGTGCGGTGTGCTCTGGAATATAGGGAAGGCTGCTGATGTGTTGCTATAGCTGGAGATTCAGGTAAGTGTTTTTTTAAGGGTTTTATGTAGGGATTTGAGTGTATGTGAGTGTGTTGGGAAGTTTTACTTGTAGGTTAGGATAGGTAGGTAAGAGTGTGAGTGTGTAAGTGTTGAAAGTGGTGGTGTTTGTACATATGTAATGTGTGTTTGTGCAATGGGAATGTGGAGTGTGTAGCAGTGCGTTTAGTGTCTTTTACTTTTTAGTGCAACCTCGGAGTTTGTATATATATATATATATAAATAGCGGGGGTGTGGGGGCACATGGGGGCTTGTGCCCCTGCTTATATGTAGGTTAGGTGGGTTTGACTTGTATGTGTGTGTGTGTGCATGTGTGTGTGTGTGTGTGTGTGTGTGTGTGTGTGTGTGTGTGTGTGTGTGTGTGTGGTGTGTGTTGTTGTTGTTGGTTTGTTGCGGTGTGGGGAGGAAGGTGTACGTTTTGTTTGATTGTGTGGTGGAGGGTGTATTTTAAATCAGAGCATCACATACTGAAAGTTCAATATTCTGAAGTTTCAGTATTGTGATGTTCAGTTTTATGGGGTTTCTTGATTTTGTGGTTTTGGTATATTCATCGCGAGATAATGAAATTTGCGATTTCAGTATCTCGAGATTGTAAAGTGAATTTATAAATATATATATATATATATATATATATATATATATATATATATATACAGATATATGGGTCTACCTGACATTGCCGACAGTCCAGAATGTTAACAACCATATGGCCAACACCATATGATCGACATTCGGATTGCCAACAATGGGAAATTGGCATCTTACTGTAGTGCAGAATGGAAAGATTTCCATTCCTGCTCTGTAGTGTGATCTCAGAGTTGGTATATTAAAGTTACGGGGGGTGTGGGGGGCTAAGCCCCCCACATAGGGGGCATAGCCCCCCCCGCTAGCAATTTAAAGGAAATTTTATTTCCTTTTTTGTGGATTTATTCATAATGTCGAGATTTTGAATGTCGGCCATATGGTTGTTGGCATTCTAAAATGTCAACATTATGAAGTAGATCCATATATATATATATATATATATATATATATATATATATATAGACAGATATATATAGATATAGATACATTGATAAAGATGTATATATATATATATATATATATATATATATATATATATATATAAAACATTTAAAACTATAAACATACAAAAAAAAACAATAATACTCGAATAAATATATAAACATTAATTGTATTGCATTTGTTTCTCATTAGAACAGGTTTAATAGTGACAGCACTATTCAAGCTGGGTTTTGAGTCAGCTTTCAGTCTAAGAATCCAACTATATTCATTATTATCTAGTATATTACTTATATCACCAACCCTGACATGTTTTTTTTTTACTACAGTAATCTCCCTAAACCTAAAATCATGACTAATATCAATCTGTAAAATAAGTTTACTCAGAGCATTTGTCTCTATGGCCCTACGTACTTCTGACCTATGTTCAGTGATATGTTGTCTGAGTTTCAGGCTACACTTCCCTACGTAAAAAGGACATTTTACGCAAGTAGCAAGATAGACTACATGCGTGGTGTTGCAAGTAGCATAACAATGGAAAGTGTATGTCCTATTAGCAGTAGGGTGTATGAAAATATTGCTAGAGATTATGTCCCTCCAGCAACTGCAGCTGTGGTAGGGAAAAGTTCCATATTTAAATTGAACTTTACTATCATTAGTAATAGCAAAATCATAATCTTTATAACAATCTTCTCTTAAAGCTTTTACAGTTTCTATACACAAATCTTGGTTGTTCCTCCAATATATGTTGTAATTCAGGCATAGTCCTTAGGATGTTCCAATTTCTACATATTACATTCTTCACATCATTAGTTCTTCTGTTATAACTAGTAATATATCAAATATTACTATAATATATATATATATATATATATATATATATATATATATATATATATATATATATCAAATTGTACTTTCTTGTGTATGCATATTAACATCCGTAGAAAAATCCTTGTCTTCCTTAAACAACGGTGCAGCTATTCCATCCCTATTATTAAACCCTTCCTTCAAAATACCCTCTAGAGTTGCTATATCATCCATTTCTTGCATCTGTTTTATGCATTTAGTCTCATTAGTATTCAGCCTACTTCTTTTTATGTAGGGAAGTGTAGCTAGAAACTCAGAGAACGTATCATTGAACATAGGTCAGAAATACGTATGGCCATAGAGACAAATGCTCTAAGTAAACATATTTTAGAGACTGATAGTCATTAATTTAGGTTTAGGGTGATTACTATAGTAAAAAACATGTCAGGGGTCATAATATAAATAATAGATAATAACGAATATAGCTGGATTCTTAGATTGAAAGCTGACTCGAAACCCGGCTTGAATAGTGCGGTCACTATTAAATCTGTTCTAATGAGAACAATGCAATACCATTCATGTCTATACATTTAGTTGTGGATTATTGATTTTTGTATGTATATAGTATTAAATGTGTGTGTGTGTATATATATATATATATATATATATATATATATATATATTTTTTTTTTTTTTTTTAATAATTGTTGTTGCTATTCTAATTGTTGTTGATTTTTTTATTGGTTGACTGTGGTCATATGTTATGATTGTGTTCTATATAAATCCACCCCCAGATTCACTATCCTTCCATGCAGGACTAGCTTAGTCCTACACGGAAATGGCCATTTAGGAGCAGGAGAGCAGCACGCCATGCATATCAATGAAAGCGCACTACCTGAGCTCCTAAATGGACATGGAGCATGTACGAGTGCAAAGGGTGTGTCTGAGAGCAGAACTTTCAGAATATACATGCCCCTGCAATCAAGGACAGCAGTTTAGGAATAAGAATGACCAAAACTGCTCATAGGTGTTTGCATACCCCCAACAACATCCCCCCAAGTTTACAAGAGCAATAGTTAAAACACTAAATATGAAGAATTTTTTTTTTTTTTTTTTTTTTTTTTTTTTTTTGTTAATGAAACCGATTAAATTTAACCGTAGGTGCATGGGTTTGCCTATCGCTTAGCTGCTTAGCTACGGTTAATGCAGCTTAAATGGCACAAGAGGATGAAAAGCAAGATATATGCAAATGACACAATACAGCAATAGTGTAGTGGGCAGAGCATTCACCTTACGAGTATGTCATTTCCAGTTCAAGTCCCTTTCCATTTTCCATGTCAAATCACTTTTTGACCAATTTTTTTTGTTGCATAAACTACTAAATAGCATATATTTGTGAACTGGAGTAGTGCATTAAATGCAGATGTGAGGTGTCATTGTCATAACGTAAACTCCACAGATAATCACAAGTGCCCCATAAAGTATATGTACACAGGAATCAGGGATACAAATGGAAGGTAAAATGTGTAATGAATGATAAATCCATACAGTTTCCAAATCCACCACATTTCCAAAAACCATTTGACATTACTTTCTAAATTAGTGTGGTGGTAAGTGGGAGTAAGCAGTAGTAAGCAAGAGTAAGCATATTTAAGCAGTAGTAAGCATGAGTAAGCATGTTTAAGCAGTAGTAAGCAAGTTTAAGCCCATTTGCGTGGGGGTAAGCAATGTGCACACAGCTTAAGCAATATTAAAGCTAACTCTCTGTAAGCATATTTAACCGAAGGTTAGCATTGCTTACCCTTGCACAAACACGTGCAAACCCACTTACAATTGTTTAAAAGTGCCTTAATCACTCTGTATGCAACAGCCGCTGTCCTGGCCAGAAACAAAATAAACAGCCTTAGCAGGTCTTGAACCCAGGATTCTGTACACTATAGTCACAGTAGTCAACCACTAAGCCATCACAACAGTACATAAGAATGAGGTATCACTAAACAGATCCTCACTATAGGAAAATCAAACTGAACATGTGAAAGGAATCTATATACAGTTTTATGTTGTATAACGTACTACATAACATAAATATGTGAACTGGAGTACTACAGTAAGCCCAGATGTGAGGTGTCATTGTAATAAAGTGTTGAAATCCCCTAATAAACACAAGGGCCCCATACAGTGTACGTACACATAAATCCTGGATACCAAACACATATATAACATGTAATGAATAATAAATCAATGCCAAAAACAAATATAATGCAAATTAAATATTAAGCAATGCATTGCACAGCCCAGCTTAGTAGGTGTAAGCAATGTGTAGGCCAGCTAACTCAGTCCGCCCATTGGTATACCCCTGCGATGTCAGCCTTAGGTAAGCAGGTTTGCCTATAGCTTAGCATTTTCAAAAAAATCCAATAATGGCAAAGTGCAGGAAACCAGCCCTATTTTAACCCAACAGGCAGAAAAACATCTCATAACTGGTTGCAGCTTCCTCCTGTAGGCACTTTGTCTGGTATGGGAGAGGGTGTACACTTTCGGGTGCAGCGCTGGGATATCCAGGACCGCTGGGATATCCAGGAGTCCAGAGTCATGGCAGGACAACTTGTGAAAGACCATGACCAGAGACTGCTGCAGGGCCAGTACCAGGTTTCCCAATACAAAGTAGAAACCTGGGACCATCTCACCCGTGACCACACCAGTGTCACTGGCATACCCCAAACTGGTGAGCAAATCATGCATCACTATGCCGACCTGAAGCCGAGAAAGGAGGATCTCTTGGATCAGTGGATCCAAGAGGCTAGGAGGATAGGGGATGTCCCAGCTGTGTGTAAGTATCAGTCCGCTACCTGTAATTGCCAGCTCATGTATATTATGGATAGGTATGGCTAAATATTCCTCTTATGTCTTTCACAGTGGCAGATGAGTGGGCTGCAAACCAAGAAGCCCATGCCTGTAGACTACAGTGGTCACAATGCAAGGCAGGTTAGTAATACTCTAGCATGTACTGTCATAGGAAATAAATTTAAAAGTAGTAGTAAATTAATTGCCTGTAAAAAAAACTGTATTGTTTATGGCATGTACTGCATACACCAGAGAATATGACAGGAAGAGTCTTATATAGGTTGTATGTAAATAAAAGCATAATAGCCTGACAATAAAAGTCTAATTTCTGGACTGCATGTGCTTACTCTGGTATCATATGGTAATGTAGAGTTGCAATCACTTAATAGTACTTTTGTATTAAACATTGTTACCCACACTGTGCTACATAAATAAAATGTGTAGGAATGTCTGTATATCACTGTTGTAATCCCAAGAGGTCATATAGTACAACTGATAGAGACTTAGAAAACAATGAAAAGACAGACAGCAAAAGCCAAATAGCACATTCAGCTGAGACGTGAACTGTTGTACTTTTAGCACACACAGCCATGGTTCAAATCCTGGGAGTGGTAGAAGGCTGTATGCAGAATCATACCCCACAACTGTACAGATATGTCCAGAATATCCAGTAAATCATCCCATATCTGCTGCCTGTTACCCTGACCCCCTGGAAAATCAGCGGGATGATCCCAGACGTTTAGGCAGCAAACAAGACATACAACTGATTGTCAGACATCTATAAGAGCAAATATGTCACTCTAGCAACTCCCCAAAATGTTATGAGAGTAATTAGCCAAGTATGCCCCATCTCCACCCCTATGTTGTCAAGCTGTGACCAGAGTGTACAGTAACAGAGTGAGACGTATGTGCATAATACTAATGTGGAATCTGGTAATTTGTGTGGCAACATTCAGGTAGTGCTAACAAACATTGTTCCCACAGGTCTGTCAGATATGAACACTGTGCCTAGAAATAAAAGATTGATATCCCGCACTGGTACTTTTACTCTGGTATTGTATGGCATTGTTAGTGTTGCCGTTGCTCTGAATAATAAGGTTTACTCATCACTGTCACCCACACTGTGCTACATAATAAAACTGTTTAGGAAATCCTGTGTAAGAGTGTTGTAACTACAAGGACAGAATGTAAAACCACAGCAGAATTATAGACAGAAATCAGACAAGAGCTAGACAGTAATATCTATATAACACACTCAACTGTGATGGATAGTGTTTTCTTTTTAGCAGACACAGCCATGGTTCGAATCCTGGGAGTGGTAGTAAGCTGTATGCAGAATCAGATCCCACACGTGTACAGAATTGTCCAGAATGTCCAGTTAATCAGCCCATATCTGCCAGCTGTTACCCTGTCCCCCTGGCATATCAGTGTGCTAATCTCTGACATGTAGACAGTATTTCATGTCATATAACTAACTGTCAGACCTGTACATATTTGGAAAATGTCAATGAAAACAAACCTGTCGTACAATTCACTAAAGGTTTAAGAGGGCAATAGCTGAAATATGTCCCGGTTCACCTGCATGTGGTCAAGACATGCCCAGAGTGTGTGCAATAAGAGATGGACAGGTATGTGCATAACATCAATCTGAAATCTGGGACTATGTGTAGAAACAGTTAGGTAGTGTTAACAAACAATACCTCCACAGGTATACCAGGTAAGAGGTGTATACTGCAGGTAAAACTCAGTTCATGTATATAGTTGTCGACATCCATACCACTGTCCAAACTAAGGCAATAGGGTAGTGTACTAATACCTGTAAGGTACAGATCACAGCACTGACTAGGAAAGTAATGCGAACTACAGGAATATCTTCTTCTTCTTTCGGCTTTTTCCTGTTAGGGGTCGCCACAGCAGATCACCGTCCGCTCATGATTGGCAGTGGAGTTTTACGGTGTCGAGTTGCCAGCCCGGCACCCAACCTTCCACAGAAGGCACACACATGCATGCACTCACACCTAGGGCCAATTTAGTGTGTCCAATCCACCTACAGCATGTCTTTGGGATGTGGGAGGAAACCGGAGCACCTGGAGGAAACCCACGCTTGTTAATTGACATATTTCTCTTCCCCCCCACCATATCTGCCGCAATAAACTAAATACACAACTCAGTTGGTATGTGCTGCATTAAATCTACTGTTAGGACAAATGCCTTATTGCTGATAATTATTTAAATTTGTTTCTATGCATGTGTGATGTTGAAATACTCCCACATTGGTGGCATGCTGCCATCAATGTACCTGCATGCTGTTGTAATGACCATTGTGGTTCCATATATGCATGTGTTCTGTTTGCTATGCAACTGTTCTGTATCTGGTGTTTGGGTTAATGGGAATATCTATGCATGCTGTTATACCTAATCCTGGAATGTGTTGACTATTACTAACCCAAATATGCTGATAAAATTTAAACACCATAGCACATTTGGGAAGGCCGGTCTCGACAGACCCACCTGTCCCACCTCAGCTGGCTGTGGCAAGAGCACCAGCACATCTGGGGCCCAACCCAGGACCTCCTCGTCCATTGGTCATGCACCACCTTCGGGTGGAACTGCCTCAGGGGATGGGGCTTACCACCCCCTAGGAGCAGGCTCCGACAGGACACTGTTGCCCGTCGCCAGGTCCGGGTCGTGGTGCATAGCGAGCTCCGCATGGAGTTCAGAGATCTGTTATACCAGCTTGAGGGCCATGTGTCACAACTAGAGGGTTGGCCTGACCCTGCTACTCAGCCCCCAGCACAGCCACCTTCAGGGCTGTGAAGGTGCAGTGGTGACTGCCCATGGGTGGGAACTCAGTCCCACTGTTTCCAATAGAGGGCTCATGGGCTTCCCATTTTCAAACACCCTTCCCCATCAAGGTGTTTACTCCCCACATGTGTCATATACTGCCCTGTATGTGTTTTGTTTGTCTTGTCTGTTAACCTACCCAACCTACCTCCCCAAATATACTTACTATCCCTCCCCAACATCCCACTCTCACCTGAAAAAAAAAGGGCAATCTGTACCCAAAAAAAATCTCACCCCATACATAGCTGTCCATTTTGCACACGTGTCCACTGGACACATGTAATCTGGTCTAATTGGCTTAACAACATATTATTGTTGTCCTCACCCCTATCTCGGGGGTATGAGTGTCCAAATCTATCTCCAAATTCAGTGTATATGCACAGCTGTTGCTGTAGAAGAAATGGGCAGCTATGGACCTTCCCTACACCCTGCCTGCATAGGTTCATAGGTTCATAGGTTGGTACTAGGCTATAAGCCCTAGGACCTGTACAGGCCTAGCCATAACAATTCCTTGGCTATTTCTTCCCCCACTATTTACATCCCTGGCTATTTTCCCTACTGTCTTTCCTTCATTGTGCCCCTTTTTCACCACTTTCCTATCAACCCTTTTTCATTTCTTTTAAATAAATTAGTGCGAGGGTAAGCGGGAGTTAGCACTTTTAAGCAGCAGTATAAAGGTTTAACTTTGTTTGCACGGGGGTAAGCAATGCCTACACAGGTTAAGCAATTGAGAAGCTAAATCAGTGTAAGGAACTGTAACCGGAAGTTAGCAGTGCTTACCTCCACACAAACCTGCTTACAACTGCTTAAAAGTGCCTTAATCACACTGTATCCAACAGCCCTTCTTCTGCCCAGCAACAAAATAAACAGCCTCTGCAAGGCTCAAACCCAGGACCCTGTACACCATAGCCAAAGTTCTTTAATACTAAGCCATGTCAGATATACATAACCCTGATGTTCTCACAAAATATCATCCAGAAGAGTCATTCAACAGTACAGTAAATGTATTTAAACATGTAGATGTATGTGTGTGTGTGTGTGTGTGTGTGTGTGTGTGTGTGTGTGTGTGTGTGTGTGTGTGTGTGTGTGTATATATATATATATATATATATATATATATATATATATATATATATATATAAGAGAACATAACAAATACATATATGACCACAGGCACCGTTAATGGGGCGAGGGGGCCCAAGCTAAATATGTCTTGTACATATTGATATCACCCCCCCACAACCAAACAGATCTGCCCTGCAATACAAGACCAACTGTTGCAAGTCCCATAATCAGGACCTGACACAACATGGGTACAAGACATTAACAGTAATCCATCCCACCTGTATGATGCCAGGCTGTCATGCAGCACAGTCTGGCTACCATAGGGAATGTACAATGTGGAAGCAATAAGCATTACTAAGATACATACACACACACACACACACCCACACACACACACACACACACACACACACACACACACACACATATATATATATGGAATCCAGTCACTACAACAAACCGCAAATGCATTTTGTCGAAAATGCACTTTCGTGGGAAGATCAAAATAAGAAAGAAAGAAAAAAGAAAAGTAGTGATAAAAACATGCAGTTTTCATGTCATCTTAGTTGTACATCAACGTTTAGTGTTGATGTACTACTAAGCAAACTAGTGCTGATCTTCTGCGTGCTGTTATCTGTTCAGTCGCTCTTGCTCTACACTTATTACTGCTTGTTAGTAGCCTTCTAATTTACTGCCTTCTGCACTTGTTTTTTAGTCATTTGTTAATTTAATTGCATTTATTTGAACTGTATTTGCCATAGTGTTGCTACATGCTCGGGTGTGCTGGCCTGCACTGCAATTTGAATTGTATTTACTGCTGTTTTAGCTGCTTTTCTGTAACAAAAAAAATTCTAAGCTTGTTTCCTGCCTTTCTTGTAACTAGTCAAGTCCAGATACAGATTTGCTGTATCCAGGACTATTGGTAAGCTTCTGAGCCCCCCAAGCCTTTCTGTGTTGGAGGAAAGCCTTCTAACTTATCAGTGGGAGTGATAAGCACTAGGTAGCCTATCTACCATGGGAAGAGTGGGTTTTGGCCCTGAAATTGTAATTCATTGGCCGTTTGGGCAGGTTTTCCATCTCTTTCTACTTTCTGGTTAAAAGCCTGTTTTGCATTTGGTCCTCGCCTTTCCTGTAACTAGTGTAGTCCAGGTTCAGATTTGCTGTATCCAGGACTGTTGGTAAGCTTCTGAGCCCCCCAAGCCCTTCTATGTTGGAGAGAAGCCTTCTAGCTTATCAGTGGGAGTGGTAAGCACTAGGTAACCTATCTACTACAGGAGGAGTGGTTTCTGGCCCAGAAATTATAGTTTATTGGCTGTTTGGGAAGCTTTTCCATCTCTTTCAACCTTCTGATTTAAAAGCCTCTGTTTGCACTTGTTTCCTACCTTTTCTGTTACTAGTCTAGTCCAGGTACAGATTTGCTGTACCCAGGACTCTTTGTAAGCTTCTGAGCCCCCCAAGCCTTTCCGTGTTGGAGGGAAGCCTTCTAGCTTATCAGTGGGAGTGGTAAGCAAAAGGTAGCCTATCTACCACAAGAAGAGTGGTCCCTAGCCCAGAAAACGTAACTATTGGACGTTTGAGCAGTTTTTTCCCATCTCTTTTAACTTTCTGGTTTGAGAGCCACACTTTCGCCTATTTCCTATAACTAGCCTAGTCCGGTTACAGAGTTGCTGTAGCCAGGATTGGTAGTAAGCTTCTGAGCTCCGCAAGCCTTTCTGTGTTGAAGGGAAGCCTTCTAGCTTATCAGTGGGAGTGGTAAGCACTAAGTAGCCTGTTCTCCATGGCAAGAGTGAGTTTTGGCCCAGAAATTGTAGTTTATTTGGCCGTTTAGGCAGTTTGCCATCTCTTTCAACTTGCTGGCTTAAAAGCCTGCATTTGTACTTGTTCCCCGCCTTTCCTGTAACTAGTCTAGTCCAGGTATAGAGTTGCTTTATCCAGGACTGTTGGTAAGCTTCTGAGCCCTGCAAGCCTTTCTGTGTTGAAGGAAAGCCTTCTAGCTTATTAGTGGGAGTGGTAAGCACTAGGTAGCCTGTCTACCGTGAGAGGAGAGGTTCTTGGCCCAGAAATTGTAGTTTATTGACCATTTGGACAGTTTGTCTGTCTCTTTCAACTTTCTGGTTTAAAAGAGCACAACTGCGCTTGTTTCCCATCTTTCCTATAACTAACCTACTGGGTAGCACTAGAAAGCCTTAAACTGATACAAGCCTTCTAGCTTAGAAGAGAGACTTTGGAGTGATTAAGTATTGGTTTTCTGTACTTTATTGCTGTACTTAACTGTTTTCCACCTAAACGCAGATTTTCCAGCATTTGCTGTGATTTAAAAGCTTGTTTTTTTCACATATTGCACTTATTTGACTGCCTATACTATTAAAAAGTTATTTTTTGTTTAAATAATTTGTTTAACTGTTGTAGGCTACACACTAAAGTGTGACAGCCTTTTCTGATCGCATGTAGTTGTTTAAAGCTGTTTTAAGTGTTTTTTTTTTACTGTTTTTCTCTTATCGTTTCAAAAAATATAAAATAATTCCTTGTTTCCTGCCTTTCTAAGCTAGTATAGTCCAGTTTTCAGGCTAGTGCTGAATTCAGGGCTGTGATACTAGTTTCTGAGTTGCCCATACCTTACTTGGATAGAAGGAAGTTTCTCTGTTCACCTGTGAGAAAGGGGAGCTTTGAGCAACCTATCTGTCCCTGGAGGAGTGGTTCCAGCCCAGAAGTTAGTAGTTTATTGGCCATTTTGGGCTAATTTCTATCTCTTTCATTTCCCTACTATAAAAACCGCGTTTGCACAGTTTTGCGCACCAGGCAGCACCGGTTAGCTATGGTTAAATTATTCCCGGCTCCACTAAGTCTCCTCTTCAGTTTTTCCCTTGAAACTAGTCTAACTCTCAACCTAAGCATTCAAAAAGCATCCTACAACCCAGCACTTGCTCAGACCTAATAGCAATCACTAATATACCCTGACACTGATTGCCCAGCAGGGTGAGGCTCTTTATTCACCCCTCACCAACTAAGTGACTAAGCAGCTCATCCTACTATTCAGGCATGACCAAAGGGCAATTTCAGGTGTACTCTCCAGTCCAGCTGGTGAATCTGGATATCCTGAGGCAATTTTACAAATACTTCATGTACAAAGACAACCCTCTCCTCCTACCACAAAACACTAACATATGCGAGAGATGCCATTATACAGCCAAACTGGAAGCTAAGCTGTCTCCACCCAAGACTGGAACAGACAGTCAAGAGGAGAAGGTTAACACTTGCACCACACCTCCAGCCATACAAAGACCTACTAAAACAACACTGACAAAAAAATACACATAAATTCACAAAATCATACTCGGAGGCTCTAAATAAAAACCTGCAAAACCATCAGAGACCTCCAAAGCAGATACCCAAACAATCTGCACCTCCCGTCACAAACCAGACAACACATAAAACACAAAATCAGTGTGCCGCACAATCACATCCCTTAAGGCGAAATAACATACCTAACACACTAGTAATAGGTGACTCTATAATCAGAAACACTGACGTCCCACTCACTAGGCTGGACAAGCAGAAGGTTACTGTTAGCTGCCTGTCGGGAGCCAGAATCCTCCACATAACACAAGCACTCAAGTCACTCCAGAACAAGTACAAATATGACTCTGTCATTGTTCATGTTGGTGTGAATGACCTGAGATGTACCTCCCTAGACTACATGAAAAGTGAGATGGAAGAGCTCTCTGATCATGTAGCCCAGGCTGGTATGACTCTGATCCTGAGTAGCATCCTGCCTCACCAAGAATGATACCTCAGTATAAAGAAAAAAATATCAATTTCAACAATTGGCTAAGCTTTTGGTGTCATTCAAAGGGGATCCAGTGTCTGTCAGCCTGGGACAACATGCTCGACAATCCGTGTTTCTTTGCACCTATCACCCCTAGGCTTTCAAATACTGGCCAAGACTCTTGCTGCCCACATAGTGCCTTTTTTAGGCAAGGCTCAAAAGTCAAACCCACCTCCGTAAACAGCACAATTAAAAAAATGAGGTTTATGTTACTCAACACCAGGAGTTTAAATCTCAAAATGCACATGCTCGAAGCACTCCTCAGTATGGAGAATGTCGACATCTGTGCATTAACTGAAATCTGATTCAGGGCTCCAGAGAGCACCCCAGCACTACCAGGCTACAACTCATACCACACGTTTCAGCCACAGAACATGGACCAAAACACAAAAGGAGGGGGTGTATCCATATTCATCAAGGATACCTACACCTCCAGGTTAGTGGCGCAGTAGCTAGAGAAGTGTGTTCTTTGATTAAAAGTGTATTCGGAAAGTAGAGCTGTTTTTCACTGGTCATTTCGTTTTGGTTGTAATAGTAATATGTCCAATGCAGCCTGAGTGAAAAACCTCCGGCTGTACTCAGTGGCATATCTCTTACTCAGAGGTGATCTCTGCCTGACTTACAAAGCCATGTCCAACTCGGAATTGAGGGACATGCTCCACCTAAAGAAATCCAAGTCACTGTGAGCCACGCACTCTAGTGAGCTAAACCTTGCCATAACAATAAATAGAACATGCTGGAGGGATAGATTCCTGTCACAGAGACTCCCCATGCTTTGGAACAAAATTCCAAACTACATTAGGCAGAGTCCCTCACTAACACTCTTCAAGATAAACCTTGAAAAGTGGATGGGTAACAGACAATACACCCCTGGGATAACTTCATTGGCTCTGCTTGACAGAGGATCAGTTAATTAATCAATGGGGCGGTGAAAGCCGACACACTCTGGCTAGGCTTATAAATGCCCTCGGGCAGATAGCCTTGTACCTGCCTATGAATCTATGGTACAGTGGGGATAAGGGAATATTTCCTTTTCCCCACTGTAGTGCGATCTTGGAGTGAGAATATTAAAGTAGGGGGGTGTGGGGGGTGCAGGGGGGCTTGCCCCCCTGCAAAAGATGTTTTTTGTGTGTTTGTTGTTTACGGAAGGGATCCGGTGAGTATACTTCAGCAAAAGTGCAGTTTCATTGAAGTGCACTTTTGCTGAAGTGGGATCTACTTTTCTTTTTCAAACAAGTGTATTTTCGATGAAGAAAAGTTGATCCATATATATATATATATATATATATATATATATATATATATATATATATATATATATATATATATATATATATATATATATATATATATATATATATATATATATATATATATATATATATTTATATACACATATATATGTAACTACACATACACACAGAGACATGTATAGGAAGATACATATTTAGAGGGTACACACCATACTGAACAGCCAGTATTCCTACAGTTGCCACCTTATCAAATGGATAATGTATGAGTCACCCATACAAAAGACAACTGTTGCCTAAAACATATACCCACAGAGAGGTCAAAGGATATAACACCACACACAGGTTTGCATACATGAGAAAGTTTTATTTGTGTACTATTACAGTTGTATATGTCATGTCATATAGCTGTTTAGACTTTGAAATACATACAAATTAATGCAACTCTCAAACAGATCATTTAATAAAATAATCCAAAAGCATAACATATGCTGCTGTCCAGGCCAAGGCCTTCAAATAGTACAACAGTAAATACAAACTGGGCCGCAGGATAACAATCAATCAACAGTAAGTAATGCAGATGTATAGTCCAGCAGCCTCTAACTACACTCTGTATGCAATCCCTAAGGGGAAAAGACTTCAGCTGACACAATGGGATGCATCTGTCACATAACAAGGCATAACTGAAACCATCACAATCACACTGAGAAACAGAGCAGTCTGTATGGCAGGAAGCAGTAGGCCAGCTTTTACCCAAAGTGAAATGTATTGTAATGCACATCCATATACCTTAAGGCAGCTTACTCCTGATATCCCTCACATGTTGTAACAGCCTAGGTTATCTATGGTGCATCCCCCACCCCATAGACTGGCTTACAGGGGCATATACCACTGTTACATACACTGACCTCTGGACTGCAGAAGGGCACACATGTATTGTGCAGATGAAGCCCACATATATATGGACCCAACCCCACAATATGTGTGGAGGCCATAACAGCAGTGGAATGATGGCAGGAATGGCAGCACGACATAATCACAGGCCACTACATAACCCCTGACTGCATGTCATATGGACAAAGCCTGGTATGTAGGTGGAGGACAGAGGCCGGAACACAGGCCGATATGTGAAATAGTGTTGTCATACACTAAGCAAGTTGCTGGTGTTACAGGATAGTCTGCAACATATCCTTAGACAGGAATATGAAGTCAGAAACACAAATGGATGTAGCCATCTACTGATAGCACTCAACACACACTGCCAGTGATATATCTGATACAAGACCTGTGTGGTGGACAGACAAAACGTAACAGACACACCTCTGGCCATCAAGTGGAAAGGCCCACAGTTGAGAGCTATGCAGACAGACTGCATTCCATGTTAAACTAGTATGTACACAGAAACCCTGTAACAATGGTGCTATACAATGCATGCAGGAACACTTCTCACACTCTGTCTGTAGTTCTGGAACCTCATACAAATATGTAGCTGACCTGAGTCTGCAAGTTCTCTGATAAGAAGTATTGCTACCTGCTGTCTGTAACACTGCTGCTCACACACAGGAAGGATGTCCACCATACAGGAAAGATAAAGGGACCACACCCACACAATGTAGGGATTTATAGTAGTGGGTTGCCATGACAGTGGTCATTGGAAGTACTAAACTGCATGCTGCATGCAGGTAACAAGTGGAGGACACTGATTGGTGCAGAGGCCATCACCTGATCATGTGCATCACCTACAAAAGCCATGCTGCAATCTATTCAAAGCAGCTCAATCCATTTACTGGAGAGAGAGAGACAGTGTGTGTGAAAGTGAAACTGAAAGTGAAAGTGAAACTGAAAGTGAAAGTGAAACAATCAAACAAACTAAGAAAGAAAGCAGGCTAAAGGCCAAGCCAAAGGAGAACAAAAAAAATCCTTACAAGGACACTATCCGGAACAGACCTCATTCCCACAACAGGTATGTGAAGTATATATGCATGTAAATGTAGTAATTGGTCCATAATAATGGGATAGATGATGTGGAATGATTTATATGTGCCATCAGGTGTTGTTGTTGTAATGATGTTCAGCTGACCAACTGCTATGGACAATAGAGTCTGTTCCAGTGGGTAGTGGGCCATACCCATCAACTGTGCAGAACTGCACTGGTTGGCAAGATGTAAGCTATCATAGTGTGTGTTCTGTAATGGAAAGCATGTATATTACTGTGGCCATTAGCTGGTGGTGGAAGTAATGTCATAATGATGGACACATGGGTTCCAGAGCTCACCATTTCCAGGGCACTCAACTTAACATGTAATGTAGCATGCTGAAATGCCATAGGTGTGTAATAGGCTTACCTGCAATCTGGCCCTATATATACTCCCCTAATGTTAGGTTGTGTCCATATGTGGCACCTGCCTGTGTTGTAGCAAGGCAGAACAGTGTAGCTGTGCAGGAAGGAGAGTTAGAGATTGTGGACCTGATGTCTGAATGTACCCAATATATATATATATATATATATATATATATATATATATATATATATATATATATATATATATATATATATATATATATATGCACACACACACACACACACACACACATATATATATATATATATATATATATATATATATATACAAACATTTATACAACATAAAATATATATTATATATATATATATATATATATATATATATATGTGTGTGTGTGTGTGTGAGTGTGTGTGTGTATGTGTGTGTGTATGTCTACATATATACAAACAGACACACATATGTATATAAATACATGTCCCCTATATTTCCATCACAGTGCTGCATGCTATGTGTGAGGGAACATCACACATAGCAATACACACAGATATATACAGCTGTAAGTGTGTGCAACATGGACGGTTATGTCACATGTGAACCCCTTGTTGGGACCACATTGCCCTTGTCTGTGAAGTTGGTAATGGCAATTTGGGGAAGGATAGCAGGTATATTTATGGAGGTGGGTTGGGTTGATAGATATAGAGGACAGCCTACAGGGGTGGCATATGACACATGTGGTGGGTAAACACCCTGGATGGTGGGTGTGGTCTGCTATGTGAGAGCGCCATGAGCCCCCATATGGAAACAATGGGAACAAGGGCCCCATTTCTATTCACAACAGCAGCTTCATGGCCCTGAAGGTGCCAGGCCTGGAGGCTGAGCAGGAAGAGCATGTGGACCCTGTGATTGTGTACTGAGGGCCTCAAGGTGCTGTAGCATATCCCAAAAGTCTCTGTGGAGCCCCCTTTGCAACAGACCCTGGACCTGACCTCGGGTGACAGGATCATGTCTGTGTGTGCCTCCAGGGGGGAACACCATCCCCTCAGGTGGTTCCACCTGAAAGTAGTGCTGGACCAGTAGATGAGGAGGGCCCAGGGTGGGTCCCACATGTGGTGTGACTTAGTAACATGGCCAGATGAGGTGGGAGAGGTGGCTCTGCTGGCAACTGTTTCCTAAACATGCTATTGTGTCACTGTTATAGAGCATATGATGGTAGTAATAGTCCACACAATCCCGGAACATGTCCAACAGCATACATAAATATCCCCAATAACACATAACTGATGTGCAGCAATCACATAGCCAAGAGACCACATGCATATATGGAACCATAGTGGCCCTTACAATGCCATGCAGGTGAAATAGTCCATAACAGATCAGCAATGATAATGTCCCCATAGGGAACATGGCTACAAACACATAGCACAAAGCATGGTACAATATGATATATGTCCCAGTGGTAGGTAAGCTGTAGCCATACCTATTGAGTTGTGTGATCAGTTTGTTGTCACAGATATGGTGGGGGGAGACAGAGATGTGTATTAAGAACTATGGCAATCTTGCTGTATAAGTTGCTCAGACCTGTTTCCATCTTTATGTCTTTCAGGCAAGATGTCCCACGGCCGGTTACCAGTGTATTCAGTGGATGAAAATGAGGTCATTGTTAACCGCCTGGTCCTGCACTACTAGGTGCTCTTCAGCAGGACAGCCCATGAGCAGCAGGAGTGGGCTGCCCTGTAGAACGATCTAGTCCATAGGGTTAATGATGTCGGCCTGCATAACCGCAGTTATGAGCAGGTCCGGCCTCATTGTAGCGACCTGCTTCACAATGCCGGGCGGCGTGATGCTGCAGTCTGGGGGGATCACATCACAATGGGGGGTCATGCCATCCATCCCCCCTGACATGTGTTGAGGAACTCCTCGGCAGCCTTGTGGCACCTGCCCGCACACACATGCAACAACTGGTGGAGACCATAGTGGAGGTGGGTGCTACACACACAATGACTGAGGAGCATGCAGGTAAAGCCACAGGGAACATCAGTAGACCACTGTAGCATATGCATCTGCATCTGTACAGGTAGATCATGCATATGTGAGATGTTATATATAAATATATATATATATATATATATATATATATATATATAGTCTGTTGCTGCATAGTAGTAATAAACAGATGCGCATAAGCTGTAGTATTTTGGACTTGTACTGTTGATGTACTGTAATGCTGCACCCACCCTGTAGCAATGCCACAGCTGTGGCTACTGACATCACATCTAACACACACTTATGTAGGTCCCTCTGGTATACCACCAAGGCAGCAGCCTGTAGCTGGTGAGTACTGTTTATGTTCATGCTTGCAAATACACTAGTCATGTAATGGCTATGGTATATTCCATGCACACATCTAACATACCTACCCATAATGCATGCCTTACATATTCACGTATTGTTGCTGTTAACTACACTGCATCACAGTGGTGACCATGATGGGGTATGTGAAGAGTATGCCAGACACCTGCAAGATAACTAACATCCTGTCATTGCGAAATGTGTCCACAGAGATGAACATAATGGTGGGACACATGGCCTACAGCAGAGATATGTGTGAAACATCACCCTTATACAGTGCTACAACAGTGTATTTACCAGTATTACAATGGCAACTGTTACAGATCTACACTACGGCATATTATAATACTGTGGTCCACAACCCTTAACACCTGCAATGTGGTCGCAACATAAGCACTGAGTATGTAATACAGAATTGTAGGTTAGGGCAGCAAATATGGGGAATACATAACTTCACAAACACTGGAAGCATATGTGTGCACTCACTCCAGATAAAATATAGTGGAGGCAGCTGTTGAGGTACTGGCTGCATGCATTTGTCATGGAAATGCATCTGTCAGCAAGCGCACATCCCCAGTTTCACACCACGTATTGGTCTGTTGTCCAAGACATTTGGCCATCAAATGTGCACACTTACCTGCAACAGAGACAGGAGTGGCTTGCACACATCTTACATGACATGGCGTGGACTCCATACCCAATAGGTAGCACCCATAAGCTGCACATGTAGCCATACCTCACCATTTTATATGCCATGGCAAACAGTCATGTATGTGACAAGTATGTATGGGACTGGAATGATGTAGGAAATAAACAGTTGGCCATCCAAGACAAATGATGTCACATGTAGCAGACTGGTCATGCAGGCTGCCCACTAACATGCCACAACACTGAGGAGGTAGCAGGAATGACCAGCAAGTACTGGCTGTGCAGTACACGAGTCACCAATTGCCTGGACTCTACAAGCATGTGGCCTATTGGTTAGGATAATCAGATGTGACAGTTGTACCACAGAAAACATCAACCAGGCTTCTCTACAGGTAGTGTATGCATAACAGAAGAGGTTCCCAACATTCATGCATTGCAATGTGTACTGGTGTACCATGACCACGTAGGAAACTTACAGACAGTATCATGTAAGATACAGGTGCTGCACAACCAATGCCTCACCCCACCTCAGGCGCACCATCACCATCTGTACTTTGCCGGTGCTAGTGTACATCTGTATGTTTGCCAGTCATTGGCTGGGACTAGGCTGTTACATGTGGTGTTCAGTGTTTGGGACACTGCAAACTGACATACATGTGTAAGCCATAGTTGTCAAACATCTGCATCTGCAAAAAAGGTGGGGAGGGGGTGTCATCATGACATACGAGTGCACTGCAGCAGGGATCCTAAGGATGCTATGAATGGCTGTAACTGCTCACAGTCAGGTTCAGAAACTGTGGCAGATGTAACCCTGACTCCACAGCAATAGTGACGGCAGTGTGTGAACTCCAAGGGATGTGCACATGAGTAAATCTTGCAATCATGCAGAGTTGGGGGACATGTGTAGGGCAGACTGACCATATACTGGCAAATGCAGATGGCCCATGGTAGCATACCCCTGCCAGGAATAGTGACTGCTGCAGTACACATAACAATAGGTGCAACAAACCATCATGATAAGGGCGAGCACACACATGCACCCACAAAGTGTATGCATCGCGGTCAGCATCTGCACACCTAACACATTTGTTAGGCACTGCATGTGAATGTACAGGACATATGTCACATATCAGGCTCATGTAATGGTAACATATGCAGTGATGTGGTCCCATGGCATATCAAGGAAGAGTGCATCATATCAATAAGGGTGTGTACACTCTCCATAGCCACAGTAAGGTTTGACAATTGTCAATGTAATAGTATCCTATTGGTCATACATGCACCGCCATACCTCTCAACCTGGAAACAGCAAAAATCTGGACAAGGACCATGAAAAATAGGTACAAATCTGTACGCTGATTAACATATAATTTGCATACATAATTATGTAACCCCACCCACTCCAATGGAATTGTGGGATAAACAAACACAAACTGAACAGAACTAAAATATGGCATCAGAGCCCCCCTGCAGCCATTCCAATGTCTCATTACCTGGTTATTTTGCCCTATTTACCATAAACACTATAATGTGCATACTGCTTTACTTCTACAATGTTTATTTGGATTAATTTAAAATTTTTATTTTATATTTTATAGCATAAACACTATTCGACCTCTGCTAAACAAAGCAATACAGTCTCACAATGAAAATAGACTTGGCATTAGCTTCTCTGCGAAACTTACATTCATTGAAACAGCATTGATACCCACATTCAAAGAAAATGCATCTGGCCAGTGTGGTGGATAAAGACTAGCTTTGGGGTGTTTTTAAATCATAGGGCCCTTGCACACAAAACATACATGTTTGATACACCTTCCTGACAGTATTAAGTTATATTCCTCGTATAATGCAGCACACTTGTTACAGCGCATTTTAGAAGACAAATCACCTAATTCCACATTAAGGAGATATATAACTAATGAAGAGGTTTGCTGCAAGCAAACAGCTTAATTCTTCTTTGTTTCATCTACAAATAAAGTGCCTTTTGCCCTTGAGATATAAATTGCATATGTTGCATAAAAAAAATGCTAAGCTAGTAATATTACAACGGGGAATGGATGGCAAACTGATAACATATAATTACTAGGTATCTCCGCCAAAGAGGACATTTTCAAGGCTGCAAAGTACAACAGAATACAGTGTCAGCAATCTATCTACATGCTGTGGGAGTAGAACCCACAGCCTTCTATATCAAAAACAAGTATTCGGTCATACTACTGACAACACAAACACACCATAAGCAGCATTACACTTCTCTCCCCCTGAAGACCTATGCAGCATAAGAAATCTGTAAATAGACAAAATTTATTGGGAAGGGTACAAAGCCCAAAACCAGGGACACAAACATTGCTTGTATGATCTTAGAAAAGTTGCTACTATAAAATGTTTTGTGTTACCAACCATGCATTTCCTGACAGACAGAAAGACAAACTTAAATGGCTATGATTATTTAGTGAATTCAGTTCTCACTGGATTTGCCAGAAAATAATAATTTTAAGAGGAACAGACCAAAAGTATGTATGAGCCAAACATTCCAGACAGACCATGAACAGACCTTATAAAATGCAGATAACACAGCTTGAACAGACCTTGCAGACTGCTTAATTGCAATTGGCTAATAATGGCTTGAACAGAGCGGACCTTACAAAGAATTGGCTAATGGCTTGAACAGACTGATCTTGCTTAAAATGTAAGGTGTAAAGTACACAACACTTTGGCCCAGCAGCAGATAGTTCTTTCGTGCTTAAAAATAAATGCAGATAAAAATCGGGCATTAAACACATCTCTTTACAATACTATACAATTGGCCAATCGCTTGAACCATTGAATGCACTTTCATAAACACAGTTCTTGGACTTGAATCACAGCAGATAAAAAATACACCCATTGGCCCAGCCCCCAGAAGCTTGCTTAAATTGCAAATAAAATACACAGTTCATTCGGCTCCGGCCTTAATTTCGCAGCAAAAATATTCTTGGTCTAACAGCACAGCTGACTTGAACAGCAGCCAGCATATAATATACACAGCTTAATTAAATTGTAAAATAATATGGTTGTTTGAACAGACAGCAGCAGATTAAGCAAGCTGTGTGTTGTGTATTAATTGTAAATTAAAATGCACACAGTTCTTACTTTCTCAGCAAAAAGTTCTCTAAATTCTCTCAGACAGCAAAAGCAGTTGATACACTTGCACAGCAGATAAAATAAAATCGGGCTTTCATACAAACAGTTCCCGCCCAGAACTGTGTGCATGAAAGTCAGATTTTATTTTATCGCTGTACTGGTTCCTGGACTTGCAGCACAGGCTAGCAGATAAAAAACACATACATTGGACCAACTCCAGCAGCTTAATTAAATTACAAATAAAATACAAAAATTACACAGTTCTTTTGGCCTCGGACTTAAATTCATAGCAAAACTATTCCTGCCCTGGACTAGTAGCACAGCTGACTTAAACACGCATAAAAGGTATCCAGTTTTTTAGATTGTGCAGGGCTTTCTTTACTTGGCAGGCAGCTCTCTTAATAACATTACCAACTCTAGTAACAGCGCGAATATAATCAATACTACTACTACACAAGAAATCATCGCTTCTGCAGCTGCTTAGGTTTACAAATGTCTAAAGAAACTGAGCTTTGCAGCCTTACCTTGTAAACAGAATAGATAGTCCAGAAATCATCGGCCCAGAAATCCTCTGTGTCTTTTCTTAAGAACTAGCTAGCCCTCTTGACACGCGCGCACACACACACACACACAAAACACTTTGTTTCCTTACCTGCTTCATCCGGTTCTTTCTTTCAGCCTGCAGCCCAAAGTCCATTCACGTTGGAAAAAAAATTGAAAAATAAAATAACTCCGTCCAGTCGCCAACCCATTCGCAGCATGCAGTAGTTTTAAAAAGTAATAAGTCCATTCTCGGCAGCATTACTGCTGCTACTGTTTAATTTTCATTTCCCGCCTGCTCATAGCCAGCCGGAAATGATGGCGAAACTCCTTGAGCTCAATTCCGACTGGCTGGTAGCGTTGACGGTGCTGACGTCATCGCGCATGTGGTGACGTCAGCTCCGACAGCGCAAAATTTCAAAACATAAAAAAAAGAAAGCAAAAAAATCGGAAATGAAGGGGTGCCACTCGGGAATCGTGGCACCCCTTCATTTTGACCCCAAAACTCGGAAAAAAACGAGTAATTCGGGACGGTTGAGAGGTCTGTGCACCGCTGATGCTGAGATCTGTATATCAGACATCAGGCATTCACAAATTATATCTGTCCACATATCAACTCAAGTATATGTTGGACAAACACATTGGGTCTGTGGGGTCTATATTATGATGTCGAATACACAGGAGTACAAACATTATAATATCGAACCCATATGTTCGAGCTGTGAAAATCGCAAAGCCGCGTAACACCGATTATTTTCCCAGGGAAAAATTGGTGGGCTGATTTTGTAGCTTTGCTATTTCCTCCACTGAGGTACGATCTCGGAGTTGGTATATTTAAGTAGGGGAGGTGTGGTTTAAAGTGTACGTGTTTTTTTTTGTTTTTGTACTGGAACAGCAATTTTTCCATGGGAAAAAAAAATCGGTGTTCTGAGTTGTCGTACTTGTTGCATTTCAAACTTCCTAGTTCAATATCACCTCATTCGGACTCTTGTGCATTCAATGACGTGATAAAGACCCAGGGCTGTGAGCACTAGAGCAGACATAACTGACATAATAATACACATTCAGCAATGGTTTGTACACCTGTGAGGTATGGTGCACAGTACATGGCAGGGTGCAGAACAGGTGCACAGCAATACTGTGTACATGGGTGCAGTGTTTTCCAGGGGAAGGGGCATCACCTACTAACACAGCCCATGCATCACACACATGTATACTGTTGCTAGCATGGATTGAATATAGCTGCACTGCATGCTGTTGAGCACCATATGTTATGCATGTTGACAGATGGGTATTGGGAGGACTGTGTGTACTATCTTTGTGCAACCTCACCTGTAGAGATGTGTGTGTGTGTGTGTGTGTGTGTGTGTGTGTGTGTGTGTGTGTGTGTGTGTGTGTGTGTGGGTGTTTGTGTGGGTGTCCATGTATGCACATGTGTGATTGTGGGGTTGTTCATACATCAGTACTTCCCTTTGGAATCGTGCAGCACATGAACATGGACTGACACATGAGATACCAGGAATACATATCTGATATGTAATCACAGGACAGCTGAGAGTATAATAAGGTCTGTAGGATGGAACATGCACTGGGACAGAAACTAGACACCAGGTATACCCTTAAAATTGCAATCAGCAGAAAGGTGAATGACTACCCACATATGCAGTGCTACAGATGCATTGGGGAATTACTAGGCATCACCAGGGAATGTATCCATATATTACTGTTGTCCACATGATAAGCTGATTGAGCAGCAGATCTGGCATGTACTGAGCAATAGTTATGTATGACACTCCAGTTTGTGACATTATGGAGTGAACATAGTAGCCCCTAACATATGGGGTCCATGCTCCCGATGTCTGAACATACCCAGGGTGAACACTGGATGACAGCAGCGAGTCCTTGTAAAACCTACTCCACTTAAGTCAAGGAGGTGATAGTTACTGATCTTGTGTTGTGATCACTTGCCTAGGCATTTAGAGGAATGATACATTAATGAGTGGTATTAATGCGTGTATGTTACCAAGTGTGATGCAGGATGGGGAACTTAAGTGAATAAACATGGGACTGTCTGTAAACTCAGGGACAGATAGGTATGTATGTGTGTGTGTGTGTGCGTGTGTGTGTGTGTGTGTGTGTGTGTGTGTGTGTGTGTGTGTGTGTGTGTCTGTGTGTAAGTGTGTACTGTTAAGCAATGCCATATAGGTCTTAAAGTGCGTTTCTTGTTTTCCCCCACAGGTGGCGAGGTGGGTCAGGGTCCCTCCTGCATGCAATCTGATGTTGTTGTCCTTACAGACACTGAAGATGATGATAGGACTGTTGAGGCACAGGCGGAGTTGTCAATAGCTGAAACTGCACCATCGTTTGACATCCCCCTGTTAGCCACCCCAACCCCACACACAGTCACAGTGCCTATAGATACCCCATCACCAGTGGCCATAGCAGAGAGACAGTTGGTGGTTGGTGGCAGTGCACAGGAAAGTGTGGTATCTATGCATTACAACACATGGTTAGTGTCTGTGATGGAGACCTGTACCCAAGCATGTTCTTTAACTGTGGTAGAGTAGTGGAGGTACCCATGGCATGTGGTGCATACAGCGTGTTGTGTCCTATCTGTGCCATGTGTGTTTGACATCTGTTATCCTTGTAAGGTGGACATTGGACATATAAAAGGCCAACCATATAAGAAATTTGCAAAACCCGCTCCACAATTAGTCCATTTGTTACACACTCACAGCCGCCTCCACACAGGATACGAATGACAAACACAGAGACACCCACAGACACCCACCGAGTCTCACAGTTGTTATGTCTGGGATTGGAACTCCTACCTAACTAGTACATCACACTACAGCATTACACAGATATAGCACGTGTCACAGAGATTACTGGGTTAATCCTTCCCCAAAGGTGCATTTCAAGGTGAATGACATTAGCAGGCTTGCCAAAGAAGGGCAATGGGGGGTTGTATTGACTGTGAATGGCCTCAAAAGCATTGCTCCCTACACAGAAGAACAAACATCCACACTTGCCATGTCTGGGAATAGAACCCTTGCCGAACTAGTATATCACACTACAACATTACACTGTTATGGGACGCAACATGGAGATTACTGGGCTATACCTTCCCCAAAGGTGTATTTCAAAGTGAATGACATCAGCAGGCTTGCCAAAGAAGGACAATAGAGGTTGTAGTGAATGTGCATGGCCTCAAAAGCTTTGCTCCATACACAGATAAACAAACACACAAACATCCACACTTGCCATGTCTGGGAAAAGAACCCCCTACCGAACTAGTATATCACACTACAGCATTATGCTGTTATAGGATGCACCACAGAGATTACTGGGCTACTCTTTCCCCAAAGGTGCATTTCAAAGTGAATGGCATCAGCAACCTTGCCAAGGTTGGGCAATGGAAGGTGTAGTTCATAGGTTCATAGGGTCATAAGTTGATACTAGGCTATTGGCCCTAGGCCCTATACATGCCTAGACATGACATTTCCCTAGTTATGACTTCCCACAATTTATACTTCCCCGCACCACTGTCTAGCAGGGCAGCTGACATGATCCCTGGGGTGAATGTCCTATCTCCCATCCAATCATCCAGGTTCCTGTTGAAGAGGGCCAAAGGGGCACTCTGCTTGACATGTGTGGGCAGTCTATTCCAGAGTCTGGGGAGTCCCTGGGTCAGGAACACATTCATCCTGCACGTATTGTTCATTGTGATGACAGGATTTGGATTCCTGGAGCATGCGGCTGTGAGGGTTTGGAATTCTCTAAGTGTAGCATGTCCAACAGCTGTGGGTTTGACATGGCATGTTATGTTTAGCAGAGATCGCCTCTGAGAACACAATACGTGACAGAGTATTGCTGGCTGATTTTCAGACAGTCAGCATAGGACATCTGGTTTAGGCCTGTGGTCATCTCATGAGGTATGTCTGCAGCCTCTCTACTTGTTGCAGATGTTTTGTGATGTACGTACATTACAGGCCATTGTAGTCTGTACTGGGTTTACTGAGAGATGCCTACAGTGGGACAATGGGCTCCTTTTCCTGGATGTAAAGCCCTTAGTGGGAGGTGTGCCACATAGTTGGGTTTCCTGACTGTTGTGGCGATGTGGTTATCAAAGGTGAGACCATTGTCTACCTGTGTCCCTATGTCTATTATCACACTTTAGGTGTTTAGTGTACTGCCACATATGTGGTACTTCACAGGTACATGTCCCTTTCCAATGGGGACAGCTATATATTTCTTGGCATTGATCTTGAGGCCATGGCTCAGGCACCAAGCATGTCTTTCTGTAAGGCCCTTCTGTAGAATATCCACATCATGTGGGGATTCAGTATTGGCTCCCAGTGTGCAGTCATCTGCGACCTTTGGTTGCTGGTGTCCCTTACTGTTGGACTGTACTTCAGAGTAGTAGATGGCGAACAAGGGCGGTGCCAGGACTGAGCCCTAAGGTACTCCAACTGTCACTTATATGGGGCTCGGGTTGGTGTCACCTACACTTACAGTGTGGGTTGTGTCAGTACAGCAGTTGGCAGCCCATCATGTGACATTGGGATTAATGGCCAGCATGATACATTTATCTATGATTCCAAACTGGGGGATGGTTTTGAAGGACTTGTCGAGGTCCAGATAGGCTGTGTGAACCACCTTACCCTCGTCCACGGCTCTGGAGATGGATTCACAGTTGTCATTCAGGTTGAGGTGACATGATCAGCCCTTCACAAACCAAACCTGGTTAGGATCCGGTGTTTGAAGGTTGCCAATGCTTTTGTTTTATGTTTCCATGATAATACATTCCATGGCCTTGAAGTGTAGGCACGTCATACTGCTGGGGATGTAGTTCCCAGAATCCAAGGTGGATCCCCCTTGTGGACTGGGATAACTGTAGCTGTGCGCCACACAGTGGGTAAAAAGCCTGAGGTGTGGCTATGATTAGACATGGTATGTAGGTGAAGTACAAGTGCAGTTTGTAGCTCATGTAATACACAGCCCGGGATGTTGATTGGTCCCATGGCTGCTGTTGTCATAGCTCTGTAGAGTGTGGTCTTTACCTATATGACCATTATTACCAGCATATGGCAATCTATCTGTGTTGAGATGGGCCCTGTGGGGGTTGGGAGGAGGGTGCAGTTGGCACTGAATCAATCTGCCAGGATATTGGCAATATCCCTGGGAGGAGTAGATTTAGTACCATCCTGTTGTAGCCCACAGCAGTTCTGAGCATTGCCATTTAGATTCCTCACATAGCTATGGAACTGCTTGCAGTTGTCTTTGGCATCCGTGGCTATATAATGTTCATAACTAGACTTGTGAGGGTTCTCTGCCTTCTACTGTAGCTGGTATGGGAGTATTTTGCAACCTGGAAAGTCCCCCATTTCTGCAAGAGTTTTGTCCTTTTGTTATACAGTATGTTTATGACAGGGGCCACCACATTGGCATCCTTTTCTTGGATGGGGAGCATCTTGGTCCACTATTGGATGGGACATTTCATTCACGAGTGGATGTGCTCATATAGTGCCTTCATGTATGATTCAGCAGTTGTCTTTTCAGTTCCCTTCTGCATGGGTGTCATGATGTTAGTCATGTCTGACATGTGTAGCATGACATTAGCTTTGGAGATGTGTGTTACAAAGGTATCCTTACTGGGGTGTGCGGGAGGGATGTTGATGTTAAGGGTGATTAGCTCATGGGCATACCTGACCACCAATGGGGTGACCATAGGTGTGGAGCATTGATGTCCCATGTTGGTAATGACCAGGTTTATGATATTTGGGCCCCTGATGGGACTATGGGTTACATGATCCCGGGCATTGGGAATTATGACTTCCATGAACCGTTGGGCACACGTGTTGGTGCACATGTAGTTTTCCCAGTTAGTGGCAGGGTAGTGTAACTCACCCAATATTAGGGTGTTTGCTTGTATCATGCTATTTCACAGTATGTTTCAAAGGCTGTAGTGGGTATCATGGGGCATGACGGGGGATCTGTAGCAAGCTATACAATGTGGAATGCAGTCTAACCTATTATTAGTTGCACCAGGGGTATTTCAGACACATTATGTTGGGCAAGTAGCCTGGTGGTGTGAATATCCTTGGTGAATATGGACACTCCTCCACCTTTATCATTTTTGCCCTGGTTTGTTGGCCAACAGGTGTGATGAGACCTGTACCTGGTATTGCAGGGGTGCTCTCTGGAGGCTTGGATCAGGTCTCTGTTACTGCACAGTTATCAATGCTCTCCATTTGTAGGTATGCATAGTGACTGTGAATGGCTGAAAAAGCATTGCTATCTACACACACACACACTACCAAACACACACACGGAGTTTCATACTTGCTATGTCTGGGAAGAGAACTCCTACCTAACTAGTTTATCACACAACAGCATTACTCAGTTATAGGATGCACCACCAAGATTACTGGGCTACTCCTTCCCGAAAGGTGTATTTCAAAGTGAATGACATCAGCAAGCTTGCCAAAGAAGGGCTTTGGAGGTTGTAGTGACTGTAAATGGTCTCAAAAGCATTGCTCCCTACACAGACTAACACACCCATATCCACACTTGCCATGCCTGGAAATAGAACTCCTAACTAACTAGGTTATCACACTACAGCATTATGCAGTTATAGGACATGCTATGAGATTACTGGGCTACTCTTTCCCCAAAGGTGTATTTCAAAGTGATGACATCAGCAGGCATGCCAAGGTAGGGCATTTGAAATTGTAGTGAGTGTGACTAGCCTAAAAAGCATTGATCCCTGCACAGACAAACACACACATGGTTGCCACGTCTGGGATTAGAACTCCTACCTAACTAGTACATCAAACTACTGCATTACACAGTTCTAGGACACGCCATGGAGATTAATGGGTTACTATGTCCCCAAAGATGTACTTCAAGGTGAAGACATCCACAGGCTTGCCATAGTAGGGCAATGGGGAGGGAGTGTGTATGCATGGGCCATAACCCATTCATCTAGAGGCAGACACACCACACTCAGGCACACACAGGTTTATATTCCACAGGTAAGTGTATACAACTGCTAGATGACTACTGACTTGTACAGTCATGTTGCACAGTTAGCACTAGCACCACAGACTCTATAATGCTGAGGGATTCCAGAGGCAAATGTCTACGGTGATTGACATTTACACATCATGTGGTTTTAGCCAGTTGGCTGTGTGCTTGGTGGGACAGGCCTCATGATGGATGGCTCTTTGTCAGTGTCACTCTCTTTGACACATCTATGTATGTGCACTTTTGGCATATTATAGTGTGTTGTCCTTGGATATATGTGTATATTCCTATCCAATGGGTGTGTAAAGCATGACTGGTGCATACTGAGGAATGTATGTACTAACATCTGCAACTGTCAGATATTTATGGTCCACTGTTGTTGCCAGACATGGGCTTCATTTATAAGTGTGTGAGCATGCCCAGTATGACCTTTCAGTATTTTGTTGTCTGACATAGCCTTCATTTCTCTAAGTGTGGGAGAATGCCCAGTAAGACGTTCTGTATTGGATGTGTGAATCCATTCCAGGTAGATTGTACTCCAGTGCAAACATTTGTGTTCTACACCTACAGCTAGCAAACTATTTCTGCAGGATATCTGTAGATCAGTTGACAATATGGGGTCAAACTGGGCAAAGGATAGTGGGTTACTGTAGGTAGTTGTGTCTGTGCTGCTTCTGCTACATGGTCCTGGTGTTAGCAGAGATATTCAGGCATGTGTACTGTTATACACTGTGATGTTTTATGTCACCAAGTACTGTCAGGTAGACATATTTGCATGCAGTGATGTCCTAGGAAACACAGGGTGAATGCAGATGTGTCCAGTATTGTTGTCAAATGCGCACTAATTGCAATTGCACACTAATGCCATTCTGGAGGGGGAGCTGTGGACACTTGCTGCTGGGTCTGTGTAACTGGTTCAGCACTTTGGCACTGTGGTGACAGAGGATCCCATACTTTTACATCCATCAGTGTGACAGTATGGCCATATCTTGCTGTGGCAAGATATGGCCACAGCAATATATGGCCATATCTTGCTGTGGCAATACCTCACAGCTGTACAGATTCATACAGGCTACACAAAGGCAGGGGGTCATAATTCTGGACATTACCCCTACACTTTGTGGTTTACAAGCAAGTTTGTAGCCACCCATTCTTGTGTTTGCAGCCAGGGATAGTATGTGCACACGAGTTTTGGACTTCACACATTCCATGCCACCCATGCTCCCACCCCCCCCACCCCCATTATTCTATCCTCTTCCATACATTATGCGAACATTCTCTGATATTTTCCCTATAGTTATTACCTCATCACAGCAGTAAATTGGTGTTGGTCCACAGTTCATACAGTAGGACATGGTAGATATGTTACTGTGATTTGTCCACATGACCTTGCATATGGGTTCTGTGGAGTGTGTTATGTTGTTATTTGGGAGTCCATGACACAACATACATTGGCAGTACGGGTGAGACACAGGCCTTTGGCAGAGGACTGTAGGCCATTTGGTAGAGATGCAGGCCAGCTGTAGCAGCTCATTGCATTCTGTCAGTCCTACAGTCCCAGACTGCAATAGAGTATATTCCCCTGGGGTGACAAGGTAGGTGTGTTAGGTGTTCATGCCAATACTTTCTGTCAGTATTGACCAGTGGTGTGGATGCTGGCAGGTTGCTGCTTACAGCTCGAGACACACCTGCATGGGACACCTGCTCTGCATGCTGCATTCTTTCACTATTGCCAGGCACAGGTGGGGGTCATATTGTACTCATTCCCAACAGCATGGATATGACCAGAGAGGTACCTGTGGGTGGTGGTTGGGTGAGCTGGGTGAATGTGTGTATGGACATTACTTACATCTGCCTCACAGATATGCATGGGGCATTCCATTTATGCTGGCTTGTGCAGGGACATCAGCTGTTTCTCAATACATCATTCCTATGACCTTAGTAGTCTGTCAGTGTTTGGCCAGATGACATCGTATTCCCTACTACAAGCCCAGATAGTGTGCTACAAACCTGTATGTACAATTTCAAGGGTGTGTCCATTTGACAGTTACATATTATACACTGTCTGTCTGGAGTACTTCCCCCTGTGTACTGCTTGTATATCTGGGATGACAGTCATGACATGTCCATCTTTCAGATGGTGACACATATTACTTCCAAACATTTACAATGGCTTACTGCTAGAATGTATTATATTGGGAAGCATTGTGTTTGGCACTGCAGTTGTGAGGACTTGGCATTGTCATCGGCAATGGCCACCAGAACAAATCTCACCATGCATACATACTTACCACTCTCACACAATATACAACACACACCAACCTAACACACACATACCTGCATATTGTACACATGCTACAATCTATCCTGCTACCTTGTCCAGCTCAGGTAATCTATGTTCCACTGTTATTATACCTACACATACATGTTACTACATTTCTACATAGGATTGGGGGGGGGTCACACCTGTGTGTTACTATGTGTCTACATAGGAATGGGGGTGCACACCTGACTGTTACTACATTTCTACATAGGATTGGGGGGGCATACATGTGTTACTACATGTCTACATAGGAATGGAGTGGCACACCTGACTGTTACTACATTTCTACATCGGATTTGGGGGGAGGGGGCACACCTGACTGTTACTACGTGTCTACATTGGATTGGGAGGGGCACACCAGACTGTTACTACATTTCTACATAGGATTGGGGGCACACCTGACTGTTACTACATGTTTACATCAGATTGGGGGGGTACACCAGACTGTTACTACATTTCTACATAGGATTGTGGGGGGGCATACCTGACTGTTACTACATTTCTACATAGGATTGGGGGGAGCACACCTGACTGTTACTACATTTCTACATAGGCTTGGGGGGAGCACACCTGACACTTGTACACATTTGCTATGACTGTACTGGTATGTCAGGTACTCCATTTCATTCTGTATTCTAACCTATCATGCTGACTAGAGGCATATCAGTGTACTACAGGTCTTAGGTCTGATTGACCTACATTTCAGTTTCTGGCTTCTTACCCTTCAGAACTAACACCCCATTACCTGACCTGTTGTAGTCTGTCTGTGTAGGTCTGGGGGCGGAATGTTCTCCATAGCCATCAATCAGAGGCCTTAGCACAGCCTTTGTTTGTGTTTGTCTATACCTGTCCTGCTGGCTGAGACTGTTGTTGGGTATGTCAGCCTCCCTGACTGGCATGTGTGTGTCCTATGGACACACATGTGGTCCAGCACATTTCCTGCAGTGGGTTTTTTCACCATATGTAGTACTGGCTACTATGGTGACACCAGTATTTGTTACAGATCTCATGCTGCCACTATCTGCTGGCATCCCATTCAGCCACCCGATTCCCTTGCATGCTCACATCCATACCATAGATACAAGTAAAAACACATACTACTCCATTCGGCAATTGGTAGGAAGAATGACTTACCTTGTGGTTGTGCCAGTATTGAGGATGGTGCTGGAGGGCTGCCTATGTTGGATGCACATAGTACACTCCCTATACATGGCTGAGCACAGGTAGTATCATGTTTGGCATTCCTTTTACTATATGTGCGAGTCAGAGAGAGGTGTCATTCCCCAGGTCCCTACTGTGTCAGTGTATGTGCTATGCATTGCCTCTTTACGAAGGCCAGGGCATACTGGGCACACTTCCTTCTGCCTACTGTGGCAGGCTCAGGTTGTTCCTCCTCTGAGTCACTCTGTACCTGTGCAAGTCTTGGCAATGGTGGGGGGCTGTGTGGCCCTGCCCCATGCTGCTCCTGCTGCAGCTGTTTCCTCAGGATCATATTGTGTATCATGGCACATACAAGGATGATTTGGGGACATGTAGTTGGTGAGTACTGAAAGGCTCCACCGGATGTGTCCAGGCACCAGAATTGTCTCTTGATCATCTCAAACACATGCTCTGTTATAATTCTGGTCTGTGCATGTGCCTCATTATGGAGTTCTTCTTCAGGTGTGTGTGCATTTCTGATGGGTGTCATCAGCCACGGCTCCAGTGCGTAACCAGCATCCCCCACTAGGTGACCGTAAGGGATGTCCCCATTGGCAAATCTCTGGTACAGCTGTGTCAGATGCCAGATGTGGGAGTCGTGATAGCTTCCAGGGCAGCCAGCAGACACACTCATTATAATGCCCTGGGCATCACACACGACCTGGCAGTTGATGGAGGGGAAGCTATTGCGGTTGATGTAGACCCTACCCTGCTCACCGGGTGGTGCTTTGATGCATATGTGCATGCAGTCTATATCACCCACTACCTCAGGGTATTCTGCTATTTGGTGGAAGAGACGCATATTGCTGGCCAACGTCTCATGGGTGTTGGGAAAATATACATGCTCAGCGGTATGTGCTGACATGGCATCCAGGAACTGGTGGAGTACCCTGGATGCTGATGCCTGTGAGATCCCCATGATATCCCCAGTTGGCCTTTGGAAGGTACCTGTGACTAGTATTCTTAGGCCTAAACATACCTTGGTATCCACTGGGATGGGTTCCCGCCTGTTAGTTCTGTTTGTCAGGCATGGCTGGCACAGCTCAACAATTTGCTGTAGGAGGTCCTTGTCCACCCTACAGTGCTCCACTATCTCCAGCTCATGTAGCCCCTGGTAGGTTACCCTGGGTCTGTACACTCTTCTCCGTCTCCTCACTACGGTTTGGTCGACAGCATTCTCATCCTCACCACCCTTAGCCTCTTCCACATGTTGATGTATGATAACTGCTGCAGCCCCTATCATTTTGTTGTTTTTTGTTTGTTAAAATTTCCCTGCTTGTATACACCAGTGGTGTAGAGTATGTGGGGAAAAAACAGAGGAAAAGGTGTTTGCATAGTTTATAGTAGTGTTCTGGGCTGGGCTGCTGCCTGTGTAATTGGCTGATTCTGATGCATTTCACCTACCAGCTATGCTAGTTCTCCTTGATTACCTTCCTACTGCTGTTTTCCCTTCCCATTACCTTCCTGATTAAGCCCGGGGGCATACCATGCAAGCACAGTGCTCAAATGTGCACATAGCTGGTATTTCCTGGTTCACTTTTTTTTCCCTTTAAAATACGGTGCACGGCACTCACACCCGCAAAAGCAATGTAAAGAGTGCTAGGCAGCCTCAGACACACCCCTTTGCTTAGCTCTGCTAAGCTAAAGGCAAACCTGAGCCACAGGGCTCCAGTACGCTTACAGTATGCCTGACCCCCCCCCCCATGATGTCAGCTAACTCTTAGGCTTGAACCATGCTATTCCTGCACTTACACTGTTGGGTGCTGGCTAGCATTGAGGGGAAATCTGGGATTCAGTATCATTCCCTTCATTTGCATAGGATTGCCTGATAATGCATAGTTACAGGTCCCACACTGAACCTTCCCCCTTAGCAATCACTATTCACTGGCCATGTTGTCTTCTGCCTGCCATTGAGTATAATGGCAAAATAGTTATCTTGGTTAGAATGCTTATTTCAGGTTCTTTTTTATATTTTCAGCCCAATCCAGTTTGGCGTCACTGCCTTACGCTTAAACAGCTGAAATCAGTTAAAAAAAAAATAAAAGTTATATTTTTTTACAACTGCTTTCCATGCCAATGGCCATATATTTGGTCATTGGCATGGTTTCCACATAATATACACACTTTATTTGGAGCTGACATGGCTCCATTTTGTAGTTTGTAGAAATGTACTCGGTTACTAACCGAGTACATTTCTGCACACTACACTAGTCCTGCACGGCCGGCTGACAGCATCCTGGATTGCAAATTCACCTCATTTGCATGGTTTTCACCTGCAAATGGGGAAATTTGCATACAGAAGCTGTGTCCGTGCAGGAACAGTGCAGGAGCACTCGTGCACATCCCTGCAGCTTATTCCTGGATTGCACGACAGCCATATTACCTCCAGGAGCTCCTGCATTGTTCTTGCAGGGCTTGCTGAATCCAGGGGTCAGTCTTTACTCTGTTATAAGATGTATCAGCACTGAAGAAGGGACTTATCCTGAAAGCTTTGTTTTTTTGTAATAAATTGCCTGACATTTCTGAAGTTGGAATTGTATTTCCTTGTACTGGTTTTCTGTCTGTTCACCACTGCAAGATCCTGTTTTTGTGTTTATATATTTTTAATACAAGCAGCTTTACAAATACATTTTTTAACACAAGCATCTGTACAAATCAGTTTGATAGTCAAATAACATAATTCTTTACTAAATTCCAACTAGCTGTGCTGGCATATGTTACACATCCACTGCCCTACTTCTCTTGGCATAGCTGGCAATACCTCACATCATCACAGTAGTAATAACTGTTAGGCTACATATGTATATCAAGAGGTCAAAGCTCACTGTTTTTAACTAATCTTTGTTTTTTAGATGAATATCCTTCCCAGTCATGGCTTGACTGGTAGAAGATCACTGCATTGAAAATCATTCACTCAAGATTAACTGATCAAATCAACCCTGAGTAAAAATTAGCACCACAAGTTTAATTTATTTTCTTTGTATCAATCTATCTATCTATCTATCTATCTATCTATCTATCTATCTATCTATCTATGTATCTATCTATCTATCTATATATCTATCTATCTATCTATCCATCTATCCATCCATCCATCTATCTATCTATCTATCTATCTATCTATCTATCTATCTATCTATCTATCTATCTACTTATTTTGTTGCATTGTTTTGCCTATTGATTCCTACCTTCAATTGATCCTTCCTTTTGCCTGTTCAATTGGCTCACTTGTTCCCCCTTCATAGTGGAAGAGCCTACAGCTCATTCCTTTCTCCTTGGGGTGAGAGCGTATCAGCAGGAATTGTGTTGTCATCCTCTTGGGAATTGGGGAGTTGTTTTAAGACCCTAACAGTTCTTATACATATGCCCCTTGCATCCCAAAGTGTTAGCAACTAGTATGCATATGCAGGGAACTTGTACACTGCTTTCAGGAGCAGCACCCCACAATGGCCCAACAACCTTTTAATACAAAACTCTGCAATGACCTACAACTTCCAGCAGTGGGTCTACATGGAGTCCACATACCCAGGTTTGTACCTCATCACCTTCCTTCCAGAGAGCAGTCAAAGGCTATGCATCATCATTTTGTTCCCCTGGACAGTTCCCCAGTGCATAATCCGACAGGCCAACATGGCTCAGTTGGGTCATAACCAGAAATTTGCCCCTCTGTGCCATATAGATGGGTATAATTTAAGTTATTTTATTTTTGTTTTACTTTCTCACTTTTATTTCAAGATTTTCAAAAGCAATTTTAATATCAGCAATCCGCATGCATGGTGTCAGATGTTTAGCCCATCAATAGTCACTTGCTCAGTGTACCTTTGTCCAAAAAACGCCGGTGCATACTCAACTTACACATTGTAGAGAAACCCATAGTTGATGGACACACTATGTATTACAATCCCTTATACCTCAACTCTTTAATTTTAATATTTTGCTTGTATAATGTCCTTAAGTCAAATAAACTATTTGCTTTGGGCTGATTTATCTGTGAATTCTGACAATGTAAACATGCCTTTCAAGTTAAACCCTTGGACAGTGACAAACTCTCATACACCCCTACTTTTTACCCAAGTTATTTTATTTTGACAACTGCATCCCTGTACTGAAGGAAAACCCTACATGTTATCTCTAACATAACATAAACATGTTATCTCTGAACTAACAAACATTAAGGGCAATAGACTTATTAATGTTTCTTTTCCATTTCTGCTTGTGTTGCCAACCATCAAACACCCTCATAGCAATCTTTAGGTCATGTGTGCCCCTACTTGCCAGAGAGGTCCCAGAATGGAGGCATCGGGGGACATCATTTAGTCAGCCATGCAGGTGTTTGTGCTCTTGCCCACATCTGATGATGCAGGCAATTATAATATCTCTAGAACGTTTCTAATACTACACCTCTTTGAATGATGTAGGCATCACTGTGGGGTCTGCTACACCCTCGCAATGTGTGATTACCCTTCTGACATGCTAATGAATGCTACCTTCAATAGCTTTGTAAGCCAAGCATTTATCCCTGGTTAGCATTTGCAACTTCATCCCATGTAAACCTCCAGCTGCATGTGCTGCAGCAGTCTACCACAAACCATCCCTCTTTCTTCCTCTCGCAAATGTGGGTGAGCCAGCATTAGCCAGTCCTTCTTAAACCCATCTCTTCAAGCACTCGAGTCAGTAATTGAACTCAGGTCAATGACTCTTAGTCAGGTTTTTATCTCTCTATGTTAAATATCCAGGACAGGTCACCACATTTTGTAAAAAGAACAGTTTGATCTGCCTCAATGATCTGTTCAGCTGGCTAGTCTCAACAAAAATGTCTTTGATGTATATTCATCTAAAGAGGAAGTGATTCCATTCCATCCCAGATGAGAAAAAACTGTACACCCTGAAGACATAAAGAGACTATGTCTCATGCAGTGTTTTTGCCTCAGTTTGTAAAGGAGTAATTACTATATACTGTCAAGCATACAGTAATGGTAAAATCACTGATAACTACAATAAAATATTCTGTCATTTTCAGAGGGAATGGAGCTGGAGATCTCCAATAGCTGAATTACTGGTTTAAAGTGCCCAACCAACAAATTAACAACATTTTAGTACAGGATAATTATAGCTGATACCGAAGCACTCCCTCAGCTATCATTAGGGAAATGAGTATTATTAGATATGGCTTCTGGTGCCATAAAACCACTTCCCTCAGCTCAGCAATAAACGATACACCCTCACCACTGAAACAAAAACACCTAAACAAAATTAATGAAACTAAACCGATAACACTGAAAAAGAAAATAAAAAATTATACTTGCAGGGGGTAAGCTCCTCTTCACCCTCCCCCATAGATGGCTTTGACTACACACACACACACACACACACACACACACTATACAGATTCCACAGTCACACAGTGTTGGAGAAAGGGTAAGCACGACAGGAACAAACACTAAATAAAATAAAAGTAACCTTCCTGCTCCCTGTCTGCAACATTGTAATGCTGAAACTCATCTACCTGACTAGTACAAAGAAATTTGACCACTTCCCTACACCCACTTCTTAAAAACCTCAAAACATAAGACCACAAAATACTGAAGTACAGTACTAAAGTGGGTGTATATAAAAATACTGATGGTCACTATTAGGGCAGTTTGAGGTTTGTAATCTACCTAACTCAGCAACACAGGCTGTCACAACCTGAATTGTTCCATCAGCACTTCCTGTTGACACTCTAATACACACATACACACACACATACACACACATATATATATATATATATATATATATATAATATATCAGTTCTATTGAGTAGCATTCAGAATTTCTGAAGTTTAATGCATAGTACCAATATAACTCAATGTAGCTGATAATGTAAGATTTGTCATATAATCCACATCTCATTTCTCATTGCTCATCACAGTGCAAACTGCTCCTACTTTATATGTATATAAATACAAATAAAAATATGTGAGTGTGTGTGTGTGTGTGTGTGTGTGTGTGTGTGTGTGTGTGTGTGTGCGTGTGTGTGTGAGTGTGTGTGTGTATGTGTAAAGGGTACAGACTGCCATGCTGAGTCTACATTATGATCTGATATCCTAAGCATAGAAACATAAACCAGTAAAAGTGTCTGTTTTCACACAGAGCTGTAGATGAATTAGTTTAATTGTGTCTGATCAAATCCCTTACTTGGGCACTGATTCTGGGTTATCATGAAAAATGCATATGTTTCCAATAGGTTAACTTGTCTGACTAAAAAAAAAAACATTTTCATCAACCACAATTCTACTTTTTGGCAACACAATTCTCATGTTGTCTACATTTAGTTATTACTGCTACTGTGCTGAAATGTATATGTAGTTTTGCTTCCTACAAAATGCTGTCCTTGATTTATTTTTTCCAACATATTCTGTTTTAAGATATCATTTCTCTTTGAGGGGAAACCAACAGAACTTGAAAAATTAAATTCAAAACAAATCTCAGTCTGTCTTCCAAACAGCAAATATCTTCTATAAAATTTCCTGTTTTGCAATATATAGGTTTATTTACTTATTTAAATTGCATTTTTTACCAGCATAGTCTGCCTGTGTAACTATCCCTTTTCAGTGAAGGTTCAAGGACATACGTTTGTCTATGAAGACACAAAGCAGCTTTCTGGACATAACAGTTTATAACACAGAATCATACAGTATGCAGTCATGCATTCTGGTCCGGACACATTAATACAGTATGCGGTCATGCATTCTGGTCCGGACACATTAATGGTCATGCACCTAGAAAAAGGCTCAAGAAGGAAGAACACTGAGCATGAACCATGTTTTAGAGCCTGAGGTGTTTCACATTAAGTACTTTTCAAAAGTATATACTCAGAGCGACCCTTATCCTTTAAGTCCCAAGGGTACCACATAGATTCTTAAACTGCACTGATAACCTCTTCTCTTGAATTATTCAACATGTTTTGAAATCTTGTCTTTTACTAACTTAATATAACACATACCTCTCAACTTTGCAGAAGAGTTCCGGACAAAGCCAAAAATAATAGGGAAGCCAAAGGCCCAAATTCGAGGACAGATTTTAAATATTAATTTTATAAGCTTGGAAATTTGCTAGAATAACAGTTTTTTTTATTAACATGCATTTTCTAATGGATATGAAGCCTGAAACTCAAATGTCTTTATTTAGTGGCTTCAATACTCAATGATTTGCCAGAAAAATCAGCTTTTATAAGGAACAACCCAAAAGTATGAGGTAAAAATCTGGACATTCTGCAAAAAAAAAAAGATAGGCAATTTGGCATGAATTATCTTATCTTAATCTCACACACATAAACAATGGTCACATTATTGAGCAATAGTTTCTGATTTTGCTGAGGTGGTCTTAATGGCTTATTATAAAGATAGCAATAAACAACCACAAGCCCCTGAGACCAGCAGGTGTTTCTGAGGGGTACATTAATGTACAAGTTTATCTCAGTGAAAAATAAAAACAGATGGTTAAAAAATAATAACCATGTCATTTTTTCATTCATTACATGTAAACCTCAGCAGCACACTGCAAAAGTAGAAGGTACTCGAGTGGCAGGAATGAACATGTAACGATGCTCATCTTCAACCAATAAAGTACACTGATTGACACTAAAATTATGTTACATATAAAAATGCTGTGCTTCCATCAAGGGATGTACAGAACAAATATGAAAAAAAAAATATGTATATAAATAAAACTACCAGCTAGTAGTTTAATTGCAACAAAGCATGTTTACATGCCATTAAAACCAGAGCAAACTAGCTTCCATCACTCCCATGGCCTTTCACATATTTCCAAAGTTAGGTTGAAGCATTCCACGTGAAGAAGTCATGGCAAAAGCAGAGTGCTAGACTACAGTGCCTACACAGAGGCAAGCTCCAGCTGTGTTTTGCTTATGTATTTCACTAAAACCTGCATTGGTAGTATATGTAACATTTTATTTGATTTATTTTTGTTTACCAAGGGGGAGCACTGATCTCCATGGACATTTTGCAGGCTCACCCCAGAAGCATTGTCTGGTTAAGTGACTTGCTCAGAGTCACACAGGTAATGGAGGCTGAGAGAATCAAACTTTGTACTACTGGAAACAGCTTGTTGACGGATCCTTAATCCCCTGAACCAGCTGCCAGACAGACAGGATTTCACAAATAGCCTGGAACCATATTTCTTCTATTTATAACATTCCTTTCAGTTCATCGATGAAGCTGAATTTGATTTCAGGAAGTGTGCAGTTTTATAAAACAAACTCACTTCAGCCATAGAGTTAAGTGTAATAATACTAGAAAATTAAATCCTTTTTCATTTGAGAAGAAAACACAAGGATTCAGTTAATCTAGGGTGACCACCTGTCCATCTTTATTCGACAGTACCTATTTAGGCAGTTGTTTTCTGTGAACAAAAAAATCATTAAAAATGTCAACTGTTCTAGAGATTTTTAGGACAAAAAAATTGTTTATAAGTTTTATTAGTAGTTGCATAAAACAATGCTATTGTATCTGAAACACCTTAATATGACATGAAACAACATAAGCAGTTAAAATTCTGTAAAAAGGGAGATTTTATTTTGGCAAACATGATACATAGTTTTTTGAAGTGGTTGTTCTTTGTATGATTTGCCCAGAAGACTTACAAGGTTCCATAAAAATTGCCCCACTTTGGGCATCTGAAAAAGTGGCAAGCCTAAGTCCATGTGTAGCTGTCAGTGTTCTCTGCTGTGCATATCTTATTACAACAGGCTGAAAAGTGCTGCCAAGGTAGGAAGTAGTCACTTCTGCTTTGTGTGAGTTTGTGCTGGACATGTTTATGCTTATGTGTACTAGATATTCTACAGTCTACTAAAACATAAAGTGGAAGAAGAAAAAAAAAACAACGCAATTATAAAACAAATGATAATGTACACTCACAGATAATGCATTTTCTTAGTTTCTTAGAACAACAATAAGGGAATACTATCATTTCCAGATGTAATGAGACCTTCTACCAGTGGTGACAGGCCAAACAAGACCTATGAGCAGTCCTGAATTCCACAGTAGCAACCCCATCAGATGTTATTACTTGCTTCATCTGCTTAGTATTAATGCCTAAATGTGTAATAAGAGTTTTGGCAGTTTTGTGTGTGTGTGTGTGTGTGTGTGTGTGTGTGTGTGTGTGTGTGTGTGTGTGTGTGTGTGTGTGTAAAATACTCCCATTAGGGGCACTGTCTGGCTAACTTGCTAAGAGTTAAACCCTGTGACTTGTCTATTATAGGCAAGATTCTTAACCCTCCACACCAACTGACTGACAGGCCTTCAACTTTTTTTTTGGAGGACTGAGGATTACAGTCTGTCAATGACAGTTACAGAGTCTCATACTTTGGTTTATGAAATACATGTTAATGCAAAACCAATTATTCTGTTTACTTTTTAAGTAGTTTGGAGTAGTCTGTTCTTATTTGTCTACAGTTTTGCAGAGCATCACTGATATTGTCTCATATTTATTACCTGCCCTATCCTTAAGAAAGTCACTTAACCAGACAGTGCTTTGGGGCAGCTGAAAATTTGAGCTATGCACCTCAATGGTCTCCTGGACTGCAAATCTAATAACTATCCAAGAACCAGAAAAGATATGGGGGGAATTTAATAAAGCCTACATTTTTTTTCCATGTAGGCATCACACCGAGCTGGTTACATGGCTGTGAACATTTTTAGATTCAGTAAGCAGTGCTGAGCGGTGCACACGCATGTGCCAGCACAGAAACTTCAGTGGCATGCAAATCACCTCAAAAGCAGGTAAATCTCATGCAAATGAGGAAGGTAGAGTGATCCAGCAAGAAGATAGGCATTTGTTCAGACCCCATGACAGTGTCTGAAGTGCACACAGAAAACTTCCGTGTATAGGAGTTTAGACAGACAAAAGGGGTTGTAAAAATGTAGATATTTGGACAGAAATGTCATACTACATACACATATGACCGAAACTATCATCCTCTATGTGGGAAAAATTAAAGGAAATAAGTTAAATTAATATTTTTTTTAAATAATCTGAGCATGCTTGCATGACGCTCCACAGTGCGCAAATATTTATTTATTTTATTTTACATTTGTTGACCGGGATAGTCCGACTGGATACATGTCCATTTTCAGCAGAGTTCCAGGGAGAAAAGCTCCACTCATAACTTTAAAACTTGTTACACAAAGTTATTAAAAACAATAAACATATTAGAGACAATATACATAGTGAAAAATCATAGTTCCAGATACACAGAGTAATTTCTTCAGCATTATATAAAAGTAGAGTGTTTCTATTTTTCAAACTAGAAAAACAATATAGTGATGGTAAAAGACATATGTATGACTTGATTATATTGAAGGCGTTAGTCAGGATTAGCACAGTAGCAAAGCCATCTCATTTTTAGATATTGTTTTAGGCATTTCTTGAATTGGGCTAAAATAGACATGGAAGTGATTTCAGCAGGAAGTGAGTTCCAGACTTTGCCAACAGAGTTAGCATAGAATGAATCTCCTGCTGTGTTGTTGGTACTGATTGTCTGAACTAGGATTTTGTTGGATGAGCGAAGCACTTTGAGGTTGCTGTAAGAGGTGATAATGTTTGTCAGTGCAGGAGTGTTTTCAGGTTGATATACAATTTTATGGGCTACTATTAACTGATTGAACTGAATTTGGTTAGGTAGTTCAAGCCATTCTAGAGTCTGTAAGTTCAGACAGTGGTGTGTTCGATATGTGGATCTGGTAGCAAATCTAGCGATATGATTAAAGCAGGTAGAGAGTTAATTTAGTTCAGACGTACTCAGGTTTGAAGAGGGGGGATGCATAAAGGAGGGTGGAAAGTAGATGTGTATGGTCAATAACCGTCCTAGCTGTTGGAGTGAGAAAAGGTTTGATTTGGTATAGACAGCCAAGTGTTTTGTTAACTTTTTTAATGTTTTGATTTATATGGGTATCAAACGTGAGGTTATTGTCAACAATTACCCCTAAGAGTTTGGTACAGAGTTCTGGGACTATGACAGTGCCATTGTTAGACTTTATAGTCAATGTAGGGGAGAGGGCTTTATGAGTGGGGGTGAAACATGAGTTTTGTTTTGTTGGGGTTTAGCAGGAGACGTCTGTTGCATAGCCAATTTTCGACTGTGTTAAAGACATTTTGGGAAAGAGTCTGCAGACTTAAGGGGGAGGTGGCAGAGCAAATCAAAGTATAATCATCTGCATATTGTATGCAGGTGGCTGTTGGAATGGCCTTATGGAGGTCATTAATAAATATAGAAAATAATAGGGATCCTAGTATTGAACCCAGAGGGACCCCAACTGTGATGGGAAGAAGTGTTGATAGTTTATTCTGCCACAGGACTGCCTGCTGTCTGCCACTCAGGTAAGATTTGAACCATTGGATAGCTTGGACCTTGAGGGGGATAGTTTCAAGTGTGTGTATGAGTAATTGGTGATTGACCATGTTGAAGGCTTTGGAAAGCTCAAGAAAGAGGGCAGAAGTGAGCTTATTGCTGTTGCAGGTTTTTATTAATAACATTGCAGAAGGAGAGAAGATCTGTGGTTGTACTGTGGAACGGTCTGAAGCCATGTTGTGAGTTGGCCAGAAGATTGTTCTGAAGGAGATGGTTTAGGAGTTGTTTATGGATGCACTTTTCCATAATTTTAGCCAGGGGTGATAAGATAGCTATGGGCCTGTAATTTGATAATTTGGTGGCACTACCCCCTTTGTGGAGTGGAATGACATGGGATGTCTTCCAAATGGAGGGGATGGTGGCTTCTGATATGGTTCTATTGATTAGTATAGAGACTGGGTAGGCTATGACATCAGCCCCTTTTTGTAGATACTTAGCCAGGATATTATCCACAGCAATTCTGGTTGGTTTTAGTTTCTTAAGTAGAGTACTGATAAGGGTTGTAGGGACTGGTTGAAAGTTAAATGGGGGTAGTGACTTAGTTACAGTGGCTTTTGGACATGTACTACTGGTATTTAGTTGGTTTGCTAGTGATTGAATTGTTTTTGTAAAGAAACTATTGAAGGTATTAGCAATGTCTTCTGCAGATTTTAGGTTAGTAGTTGCAGGGGTTGGAGTGGTGGACTGTCTAGGGTAAATAAGTCTATTAATGCATGCCCAAAATGTCTGTGGATTGTTTTGATGTTTCTGCTGTAAATGTTAGTAATAGTTTTTTATCTAGAGTCATAGAGCTTTTTGTGTTGTTCCTTAGTTGTCTATATTTAAGTTGATCTAAGGGGGATTTAGTGGTCTGCCATGTTGCCCAGGCCTTGTTTCTAAGTAAGATCTTTTGTCGGGTTTCTTTAGAAAGCCATGGCGCAGTTTTAGTTTTAGGTCTTATAGAGCGTATTGGTGCATGGGTATCGAGGATGGCAAGAAATGTGGTGTTAACACTCAGTACAGCTTCTTCAAGTGGAAGTTGTTTTAGTTCGGTCCAGTTACATGCCTTGAGTTCGTTTTGGAAACTAGTAGGGTTGAATGTTTTGTTGTTCCTAATTGTCTTGTAGGTTGGTTTGAAAGGGATGTCAATTTTACACCTGATTATGTAAGTAAGAAAATGGTCACTTATGTCTTCAGGTAGAGTGCCTGCCCTATACATTTGGGGTTGGCTGTTAATAAGCATCCAATCTAGGATATTTTCCTTGTTGTTAGGTTTGCTAATTCTAGTTGTAGAGGATATGATTTGAGTAAATCCATGTAAATTTACATGTATAGCTGGTGTTTTTGAGGAGCAATTATACCAGTCAATGTTAAAGTCTCCCAGAACAATGGTTTCTTGAGGGAAGTTACCAGATAGCCAAGAGAGGATATTTTCTAGGGTTGCTGTATTATTACCTGGGGGAATGTAGAGACAACCTATATATATATATATACTTTTGTTTTAATTGATTTGGAGCTTAGAAATAAGGATTTCAGCATTGTTAACATGGGGTGTTTATAGGGAATGTAAGGTAATATCCAATGTAGTTTTATATAGCATAGCTACCCCACCTCCCTTCCTGTTGGTGCAGTCCTTCCTTAGTATGTTGTAGCCTGCTGGAATAATTTCATTATCTGAAGTAGATGGTCTTAACCAGGTTTCAGTAAGACCTAGTATATCTGGGGAATGTGTTTCTAACAGTGCATGTAGGTGTTGAACCTTGTTGTTTAGGCTTCTGATATTTAGGTGGCTAACCAGAATTGAGTTTGAGGGTTTATTTAATGTCTGTGCAGTAGTGTGGAGTAGTAGTAATAGGGTTAGTATTGACTAGTGAGGATGGGCCAGGGTTTGAATGAATGTCCCCATCTCTTGTGAGGATGCTTTGTAGTCTAGTTATTAGTTTCAATAATTTTAACCAAAGTCTTATGTAATTCTTGGTTTTGAGATTTTGATATTTGCTTCTGATGGGATGGTGGAATTTTGTGTATACAAGCAGTTAGTTTTTAGGGGATAGTAAGGTGGTCTGCTTCAGTTTTTCTTATTGGAGTAGAAGTTTGTTGTCTTGGATAATGGTAGCCTTGATGGGATGTATTTTCATACAGGGTAAGGAAATATAAAAGTATCAGCAAGGATAGTAGGCAGGTAATTCTAACCAATTTGAAATGTGTCATTGTCATAAATAGAGGCATTGCACAGCAGTGCACTACTGTTATACTACTTAATTAGTGGGATTATTAGGATATGTAATTAGGGAGGGGTAAGTTAAAACCCTAGGTGATATGGATTGTATTCTGGAATAGGGGGAGTGTCTATAGAACTATAAATTTAGAGATAGTGGGGGGTGGGTGGAATTTGGGAGCAGGGTGGGGCATGGAGCGAGCCCGAGTGCAGCGAGGGCAAGCAGAGCGACGCTTAACCAAATGATGAGGTAGCTGAGGTAATCTTGCCAGGTAAGACTAATAAAATGCATAGAGTTTTGTCTTACCCTAGTAGATACAATAGCTGAAAGTAGATTAATTTGAGAAAACCATAATTGTGGGAAAGCAAATTGTTAGACTATTTTGTTCCTGGGAGTTAGTTAGACCCAGTGCAGGTTAAGAAAAACTTCAAAGTGATGGTATGAATTAGATATAAATCTTGTCAGTCTTTTTTTTATGAAATAGGTTTGGACCACGAGTAATCCACTCTGGTCAGGACTTTTCTTTTCAATGTGGGAGTCAGCGGGTCATTTCTTTTCAGCATAGTACGCCGTTCAGTTGGGGGCCAAGGTGGGGTGAACCTGAAAAAGTACAGATGTATTAGACTGCTTGCAATCGCTGTCAAACTCTGTCCTTCTAGTTTGCCTTAAAACACTACAATAAATAAAACCACATTTGTTTTTACAGCATCCGTAGCAGCATTCTTCTAACTCAATCCTTTACACATTATGTCTATTAAAGTACCCTGTGCTATTCAACATTTGAACAATTAAAGCAATTAACAATAGCAAACAATTAAATATGCTTTATAGAAAAATTTTTAAAAAATTGGAAAAAAAGAAATTAATTAGCTTGTGACAGAAATGCATTACATGACTGTACGTGAAGTCCCTGCAATGGTGCTTTGGTGCTATTGCTAACGTGGTTGGGCTGTAAAGTGTGGTGTAGTTTCTAGCTGTGAGTATGGGTACCTATGCAAATGAGGTGGAGGTGCTGAATAGCAGAAAGGAGTAATTGTGTCCGCATATCCCCTTTGTGTAGGCTTAGACCCATGTTGCTGTTTACACAGGAGGTAGCTGACACCAAGGGGTGTGTCTACTGACTTCTAAGCTCATTTCAGCTTAGGTGCGACTGTTTACATGGTGTGCTGCCTGGCTGAGCATGTCCCCTACAGGGGGGGGGGGGGCTGTACAGTAACTTCTAAGCTTTGTTTACCTTCCGTGAGAGTGTTTGTGAGATGTGTTGCAGTACTCAGCATGTTAAAAAATTTGCATTTAATTCATTTTGACCCTTGTTTAACCTAAAATAGGGCAATGAAATTATGTCAGTTGTATTGTAGGCAGGTGCAATGCATCATAGTTAAACAATCACACACTCTGCACCTACAGCACTGCTCTATAAAGTTTGCATACACCCTATATTCTGATTTTTTCCCAATACTCTGCACCACTGGAGTACAGACTTGGGAATTTTAACTAAGAGAATGCTAGGGGCTGCTGCAGGTCTGAATCATGCTGAATCAATGCTGCTGCTGACAATAAACCTTGACAGAGAAGGAGAAGTGTGTTCAGGCCCAGGGTAACCTTCCAGGAACTACATGAGCTGGAGATTATAGAGCGCTACAGGATGGACATGGACATACTACAAGAACTCACTGAGCTTGGTCACCTTCAACTAAGACCCAGAGCCCACAGAGGGGAACCCACCCCAGTGGAAACAAAGGTATATGTAGCCCTTAGGATACTAGGTACACGTACTTTCCAAAGACCATTTGGGGACATGATGGGGGTCTCACAGATATCAGCATCCAGGGTACTCCACCAGTTTCTGGATCCCATGCTACCACATGCCAGTGAGTACATTTCTTTTCCCCTCACCTCTGAGGTGAGGGTCAGTAATATGCAACACTTCTACCATGTAGCACACTACCCTGATCTACTGGGTGCCATAGATTGCACTCACATAAACATCAAGGCACCACCCGGTGAGGAAGGTAGAATCTATGTCAACCGCAAGGAGTACCACTCCATCAACTGCCAGGTCATGTGCAATGCCATGGGGATTATCATGAATGTGTGCATTGGCAGCCCTGGCAGTTATCACAACTCCCATATCTGGCATGCCTCACAGCTGTACCAGATGTTTGCTAGGGGGGACATCCCACATGGCCATTTACTGGGGGATGCTGGCTATGCCCTGGAAGTGTGGATGATAACACCTATGGGAAATGAACACACACACACACACACACACACACACACACACACACACACACACACACACACACACACACACCAAAGAACACCATAATGAGGCACATGCACAAACTAGGAAAATTATAGAACATGTGTTTGGGCTTCTGAAGTCACAGTTCCAGTGCCTTGATATATCTGGTGGAGCTCTGCAGTAGTCTCCAGCCACATGTGCACATATGCTTGCAGTATGTGCTATGCTACACAATATGATCCTGTGGAAACAGCTGCAGCAGGATCTCCAAAGGGAAGGAATACACAGCCCCCCACCACTGCCTAGGTCACCATAGCCACAGTCACAGGAGGACTTGGTGGGGGAATGGGGGAACCCCCTGATGATGTCCCTGTAGACAGATGCAGACATGCCCAGTACACCCTGGCTTTGGCTAAAAGACAATGCATAGCACATTCACTAGCAACCTAAGGCCCTACGGACTGATACTTTACTCCTACTCACATACATATAGTAAAATTGATGTCAGGCAACCCACACAACCTGTACCTATACATGTATTGGCTGTGTACTGCTTGCATCAGACAGAGTCAGCCCTGAACTACAGTTCTGTCAATCGCTGCATTTGCAAGGTAAGTCCCTAACATACACACTACTTGTAAGGATTATTATAATATGCTATTGTATGTATGGATTTGTTGCATTTATGCTGACACCAAGGGGTGTGTCTACTGACTTCTAAGCTCATTTCAGCTTAGGTGCGACTGTTTACATGGTGTGCTGCCTGGCTGAGCATGTCCCCTACGGGGGGGGGGGGGCTGTACAGTAACTTCTAAGCTTTGTTTACCTTCCCTGAGAGTGTTTGTGAGATGTGTTGCAGTACTCAGCATGTTAAAAAATTTGCATTTAATTCATTTTGACCCTTGTTTAACCTAAAATAGGGCAATGAAATTATGTCAGTTGTATTGTAGGCAGGTGCAATGCATCATAGTTAAACAATCACACACTCTGCACCTACAGCACTGCTCTATAAAGTTTGCATACACCCTATATTCTGATTTTTTCCCAATACTCTGCACCACTGGAGTACAGACTTGGGAATTTTAACTAAGAGAATGCTAGGGGCTGCTGCAGGTCTGAATCATGCTGAATCAATGCTGCTGCTGACAATAAACCTTGACAGAGAAGGAGAAGTGTGTTCATGCCCAGGGTAACCGTCCAGGAACTACATGAGCTGGAGATTATAGAGCGCTACAGGATGGACATGGACATACTACAAGAACTCACTGAGCTCGGTCACCTTCAACTAAGACCCAGAGCCCACAGAGGGGAACCCACCCCAGTGGAAACAAAGGTATATGTAGCCCTTAGGATACTAGGTACACGTACTTTCCAAAGACCATCTGGGGACATGATGGGGGTCTCACAGATATCAGCATCCAGGGTACTCCACCAGTTTCTGGATCCCATGCTACCACATGCCAGTGAGTACATTTCTTTTCCCCTCACCTCTGAGGTGAGGGTCAGTAATATGCAACACTTCTACCATGTAGCACACTACCCTGATCTACTGGGTGCCATAGATTGCACTCACATAAACATCAAGGCACCACCCGGTGAGGAAGGTAGAATCTATGTCAACCGCAAGGAGTACCACTCCATCAACTGCCAGGTCATGTGCAATGCCCTGGGGATTATCATGAATGTGTGCATTGGCAGCCCTGGCAGTTATCACAACTCCCATATCTGGCATGCCTCACAGCTGTACCAGATGTTTGCTAGGGGGACATCCCACATGGCCATTTACTGGGGGATGCTGGCTATGCCCTGGAAGTGTGGATGATAACACCTATGAGAAATGAACACACACACACACACACACACACACACACACACACACACACACACACACACACACACCAAAGAACACCATAATGAGGCACATGCACAAACTAGGAAAATTATAGAACATGTGTTTGGGCTTCTGAAGTCACAGTTCCAGTGCCTTGATATATCTGGTGGAGCTCTGCAGTAGTCTCCAGCCACATGTGCACATATGCTTGCAGTATGTGCTATGCTACACAATATGATCCTGTGGAAACAGCTGCAGCAGGATCTCCAAAGGGAAGGAATACACAGCCCCCCACCACTGCCTAGGTCACCACAGCCACAGTCACAGGAGGACTTGGTGGGGGAATGGGGGAACCCCCTGATGATGTCCCTGTAGACAGATGCAGACATGCCCAGTACACCCTGGCTTTGGCTAAAAGACAATGCATAGCACATTCACTGACACCCTAAGGCCTTAGGGACTGACACCTTACTCCTGCTCACATACATATAGTAAAATTGATGCCAGGTAACCCACACAACCTGTACCTATACATGTATTGGCTTGGTACTGCTTGCATCAGAATCAGCCCTGAACTACAGTTCTGTCAATCATTGCATCTGCAAGGTAAGTCCCTAACCTACACATTACTTGTAAAGATTATTATAATATGGTATTGTATGTATGGATTTGCTGCATATATGCAAGGAAATATAGTGGGCTATTTGGACACAAGTAAAATCCATATTGGACTACAGTTACCCAGTCCACTAGTATGTGTTCCTTAATATTCACTAGGCCTCATGGTTGGAATATGCACTACATCAGTCAAGGGAGTCAAGGGAGATGTTAAACAGTGGGGGGGGGGGGGCACATGATAGTTGGACTACTGTGTATCCCAGCAGAACATGTGGTGTTGCTCCCCTACACCCAACACAGCAGTTTCTCTATATAACTGCTTTAATAGTAGGTCATCAATGGTATATCAGCAGTCCAGGCAAACTCAGGGCACTAACATAGAAATCAAGCACACATGGTATGTCTTACTTAAGACAGGAATAACAACGTATATATGCATGCTTTTGATGGTGTGATGAATGACTACTCTCTGGCTGGGAGCTTGTGTGGCTCAGTGAACTAGGGAAATCAGCATGTGTGATGCCATTGATGGTTCAAATCTGGTGATATCCACATCTCTTGCATGTGAGGTATTATTATGTTGGTGTTGTCACAGACTGTCAGTTTATGTGTGGTGTAACATTATGAACCTCTGTCACATATCAATTACATCAGACAGCTGGAGAATGCCATGGACATTTTGAGTGAAGTGTAGTACTGCAGAAACAGGGACAGATGTCAGTGTCTGCAACACACAAAATCTTGGACTGGAGTGCAGGTAGGAGTGGCCTGGAGTCACTTTATATGTACTGACAGCCCCACTGGGCATGCCCAAACACTTAGTTAAACTGAGGGCAATCCTGTTACCTCTTGATCAAAATGACCTGTTATGTATACATATGTCTATAATACCTACATATATGTATACATATCTGCCTGTGACTATCTCTCTCACATACATAGTATATGTATATCTATGTAGTTTCAAATAGATATATACCTATATGTATAGCTATATGCATATATAAAAACATACATCTCAGTCTCTCCCCATATATCTACATAACACATATACATGTATACACACACACACACACACACACACACACACACACACACACACACACATACAGCTACATTTATATATACATCCCTGTTATATACATAAATATGTGTGTGGATGTCTGTATTGTCCTACATACCCTAATACTGGTGAGTATAGCTGCTGTATCACACATCTATAATATTGCTCAAAGGATCCAAAGTAAAGGCTGAACAGTACATAATGCAATTACCTACAGACCCCTGTGCATGCTGAGTGTCACCACGTAGACAGCAACAGGTGAGCAGGTGGTGTAATGTATAATGTTGTCTAGGCACACATGGACAGGGCATTGTCCCTGCTCACAGGCTTGCCCATACAAGTGCAGACAGCCCCATATGACCTTACTGGTTACTGTAGACACATAGCTAGGATAATAACAGTTATCTCACTGTTAGGATACTAGATGCAGATAACAGTATGAAGCAGTATCACTCTGCAGGCCATAGATGCTGTTTAACACAAGCCAGGTTTGTACAATCCACAAGTAACTTGCCTGCAATCACATGTTAAAAAATGATCAGCCATGGTGCTTGTGATAAGTCGTGTGAGCTATAGTGTGTAAGACTAGATAGGTATGGGTTCTAATCTTACTGCAGGCCACTTGGTATGAGTGTGTGTGTGTGTGTGTGTGTGTGTGTGTGTGTGTGTGTGTGTGTGTGTGTGTGTGTGTGTGTGTGTATCCCCCCTGCCAAATAACTGAGAAACCCTCATTGGCTAACAGTCTGCAATGGTTATGCACTTTTTGGCCCTGTAAGTTGCTGCTGGTTTCCAAACTGCCCTCTTCTACAAGGCCTGATAATATCATCTAGCTTAAGACTACCAGCTGCCACTGTAGTATCTGATTTAGGCCGTGATGCATGCAATAAGTACTCTCATCTGTATTATCTATGACTAGATAGATAGAGGTTCTAATCTCACTGCAGACTACTTGGTGCTTGTGTATATGTCCATATGACATAAATATGAATCACCTCAGTAACTTACAAAGTGGTAGGGTTTTCCAGAATTTTAGTTGTAGCAGGTGATGTTGCCCTCCAAATGCCTGGCTACAACTTGGCCTACTGATGTCATCAAGCATAATATGTCCTTAACTGACAGTATTATCAGGCATGAGGTGTGCTGCATACATCACGTTCTGTGATCTATACTGTGTGCCATTACATAGGTAAGTGTTCTAATTTACATACAGCCAACTTGCACTATGTGTGTGCCATACTATGTCCTGTAAGCAGTAATTGGAAGTGGTGCTATCCTCAATGTAGCCATGTTTGTGTGTGTGTGGCTGTTAGAGCAATTTACATCAGCTTATGGTACCATAGGATGTTTGAACCTCATTAACATACTGGCCATACAGCCGTCATGATCAGAGACAACTGTATACCCTTATTTATATGATCAGCACATACTGCCCCAGTCCAAGAGGGACACAGGTAGAAGTCCTGTAGTGAAATGATGGTCGCCCAGCTAGTCATACAGATGGCATGTGCTGAGATGCACTGAAGTGCTCTGCTTGCCATTAGCCAGGGCACTGTTGCAAAGGTGGGTTAAATTCTGCTAGACAAATCTCTCCCACCAGCATGTATTAGTAATGTCATATACTAGGTGAATTTCCTTACCGTTATTAATCCATGTACTATGCCACCTACAGATATGCAGCATTTACAATCAAGTACGGTCACACATTGCCCTGTAAGCAAGGCAGAGATCACCTCTGAGTAGTCTATATGACACAGGCTACAATGACACTCATTTCAGATGATCCCCATTGAACATATGCTGAAGATGTGAAGTTCCCCTGTTAGGGACAATACTGTTGTGTGCAAGAGCCAGTACTACCTGGAAAGGTCCATTACCAAATGGCCTTTGCACTCAGATATTGGCATGCTGAGGGAAGAGTACATGGAGGTTATGAGTATGTCAATTACAGGTTGCGCCCTCGGCTATAACACATGATTCCCGTCATACCACTGGGAGACATAGTGATCTCAGGTACATTAGGTTTAAACCTGTGTGGCCAGCTCTGTGTGCCCAGGTCTTTCACCCCAAGTATGTACATCACATGTTGCGACCAACATCCTACTTACCAGGTACTTAGGTGCTAGTGATGGAAATGATACTACATATATATTTGTATGGAGTTTATGGCCATTACTATATCAACAGGCATTTTTTCATCAATATCATCTTGTAGGATATTGACATAACTCACAGATTCCATGACAGCTCAAACTTTGCAGGCATTAGCCAACATTGTTAGCCACAGACACTCAGTATTCACTTGTATTATGGTTAAATTGATTCCAAGCAGTAAAGGACCCAGGACTGAACCTGTTAAATAGTGCTGCTTACAGATCAGCTATTGAAGGTGGATGTCCCTATGCTGAGTATGTGTGCCATCAATGGGTCACTAAGTGATCCCTACAATGATAGTATAATGGATGCCTAAGTGGGTGCTTTGTACATGATGCTTGAGTGAGGGATATAGTCAGATAGCTTGGCTAAGTCCAGGGGGTTGTATGCCCTGATGTCCCCTCACCCAGATCCTTGGTAACTGCCTTGGAGATGTCCATCACTTTTAACAGTCATGATCCCCTTGTCAGACATCCAAACTGTGTACAGTCAACTGTGTGTTGATCACATATGTGTGTACTGATCAGCTCCATGATGATTTGCCCCTATGTCCACACAGATATGGATAGCCAGGCAAAGACGTCTACAGTTCTGGTGGTCAGTACATGCACCACCTCTGTACAAGGGTATAACAGTTGGCATTGTCCAGTCAGCTGGGGTTCAGCTAGTGGTTTTAGTATGATTGCAAGATGTTCCCAATGGTGTTAGTATTCCATGACAAATCCCATGTTGCATGCATCCTGGGATGTTGACATGTCTAATAGATGCTGTGTATTCTCCATAGAGTGGTCATTTATGACCTGCTCTGTAGATATGGAAGTTATGGGACAGGTTGTAAGAATGTCATGCATCACATGTGGTGGGCACAGGTGAGTACAGTTGATGCAGAACATGTGGGACTACAGGTTAGCTATGGATACAAACTCATTCTGTGTGCCATCATTAAGTATGAGTTCACCGACAATCTGGGCCTGTGCCTTGAGGTTACACATGTAATTACACTGTGCGTTGTGGTTCTGCTTTCTGTAGGTGGCTAATTTTGCCACTTACTGTGTCTACATATCACAACACTATGTTGCTGTTGTAGCTGAGGAGGATGTGTCACCATTTTGGGGGGGGGGGGGCACCCTCACCCCAACTGTTACACAGCAATGTCCACCTCCTATTGTATAGCCTGATAATGGCATCTGTACAGCAGGCAGATCTGCTGTGCCATAAGGAGCGTGTTTATATCATGTTATCGAAAGATGAAAATAGTGAATGCTATTTCATCAAACCTAAAATATCTAAACCACATAATATCAAACATTCAGAACAGCAAATTTTTTCCTTGGGAAAAAATTTGCTATTCCGAAACACATACACACAACACAAGCACACCTATAAAACATCAATACACACACATACACTTATAATCCTACAACTAACCCTACACTATACTATACATACACTACTATCTATCCACTTACCTTCACCCAAACCCTAACCCTAAGGTTCATCACTTTCGCACACTCACCTAACCCATGCCCTAACCCTAACTCACTTAATCCGCCCCTAAACCTAATTCATCTAACCCGCGCCCTAACCCTAACTTACTTAACCCGCGCCCTAACCCTAACTCACCTAACCCGCACCCTAATCCTAACAACCACACAATCGCACACTTACCTGAACCCGACCCATAAATCTGCACCACAGTGCTGAAAATAGTGAAGCCACAGAACCGGCCAACCGAATTCTTTCCCTAGGAAAGAATTCGATGTTCTGCAGCTTCGCTATTTTTAGCATTCAATCAAAATGTGTCAATATTAGAACATTCTAAGTTTTAAAACTTCGATGTTCTGATATAGACCCTAAGGAGCCTGTCTTCCTCCTGTCAGGTACAGCTGAGTTCATGCAGTTGTAATACTGCTGGCATAATGCATGGTTGTACAGCTCTGCATACATGCCATCCCATTGAAGGGGGTGGTGCAGTTAAGCTAAGTAAACCATCCCACAGGAGGTAATAAATAGCTTTGTTGAAATATATGGCTGTATTGTCTGCAAGTGGGGGTTACTGCTGGTAGTTTTAATGACACTGATCGGTGGTCAGGTCCCACCAAGGAGGACCTCACATTGGGGGGCTGCAGTGGTTACCCATATTGGTAGACACATGTTGCAATACGTTGATTCCCCTTGGGGGATGTCACAGCACTGCTCCAGGACATTGTAGTTAAGGATGTAGACTAACCTTTGAGCAAGTATCTGCAGCATGACAAAGCAACATAGCTGGTAGTCACTTAATGCCACCCCACAATATGGTGCACCGATATATCTTGGTAGACACATGTACATACAAATACGTACAGTGGGTGTGTGGATACATGGAGCTGCTCCTGTAGCTGGTTATTGCTTGATTATGTGCCCTTCCAGTACTGAATGGCACCTGAGGTGTCTCAAGGAAATCACAGTGTTTCACAAAATCTGGATGTGTATCTATCCTTTATGAGTATGTATACACCACCTGCATTATCTTGAACACTGTCATTTTAAGGTGTGAAGATGTGGATGGACATGTAATCTGGTGTGGCTGTAGTGCTGTCCACAGCTTTGAACCACATGTCCTTGACACATTCCACAGAGTGGGGTTCTGTGTTGCCATACTCACCATGTAGCAGCATAACCATGATATTATGCAAAGATTGTGTTCTCATTGCCAACTTTTCCCTGAACAGTGCATCTAAGCTGCATTGTGGGGATGTCAGTAGCTCTGACCATTACTCCAAATATCAGGAGTGACAGATGAACACCATCACTGGTGAAGCATTGATGTCTGTTGAGCAAGGCATCCCAGGCAGACATGTAACAGATCTCCTGACATTGACACCACATGCCAAGTCAATTATTGACTTCCATCAATTTCTGTATGTATGGAGCCATCTTCCCAGGTAAGTGTCAACTGCAGCCGCAAGGTATGTGTATACCCGCAAGAGACACAGACTGGCTAAGCACAGTTATGTGTCTGCATATAGGCCGGTGGCATATGTCCCTAGTCGTACATGCCTGCAGGAACTAGGATGTCAATATTATGTTAACTGATATCCCTTGATTTGTGGCAATGTGTAGTAAGGCCTATTGTTTCAACCCACAGCTATCTGTCACCTGTCCCATATGTAGCCACTTGACACAGACATCAATGTGTCTCACAATGTAATTACCTCCAACTAAGAGGTGTGATTTTGTATTTTGCCTCAGCTGCTTGACTAGTGAGACAGTGGTGCATGCAGTATTATGTGTACTGTGCACTCCAGAGGCAGGATGTTCTGAGGTGTCTGTTTGGTAATGTGTCTGGTAAGAAGCTACACACATGCAAATGTGTATGATGTGGGTATAGGTGGTGCAGGATGTGAGCTGTGCATGTTGGCATAATGCTCATTACCATATGTAATGACTACTGTTAGAAACACCATGGCAGCAAGGTTTGAAATGCAGTCACATATGTCACATGTTGTGTTTGTGTGTTATAGGAGAAGAGAGGTGGGGACACTCCCAAAACCTCAGCAGGTCCTGCAAAGGTAGGGTCATGCTGCCACACCTTTGGGGTTGACAGCCTGATATACAGTGTTTGAGGCACACCTTGCAGTGAAGATGTGGATGCCCATGCATGCATAGAAGACTTGTTCAACTTTGTTGACATTATGTAGGCCTCGCAAGCATACAATGCCTGTCAAGCAACTAGACAGCACACTGGTTGTTGTGTGATATGATATGGGAGCATAGACATGTCTGTCGAGTACATAACTGTACAGTATGACATGCCTAGGACATGTGGCAGGTGGGCACACATTGCTCAGAAGTGGCCAGTCCACTGCAGTAGACCACACAGCCATGTCATCCAGATATGCACCAGTAATGTGTTGAAGGGCAGGATGCATGATGTGCTGTGAAAGTGTCACCTACGATGTCTCACCGACAGTGTGCTGATTGTTACAGCAAGACTGGACATCTATGTCAATGGACATTGTACATTATATTGTGGTGCTACAGCAGTGCTGATAACCCCCAGTTGTCAGTTCCCTAGTGACATACCACCAACCTGGAACAGACAGCATAACACATGCAAAAGCCAACTGATTTCCCAGGTTGATAATCAAGACACCTACTTGGAAAAGGGTATGTGAAGCTTACAGAGGTTTTCATGCTGTGGGACAGCTATGTGGATGAATAATCACGCTGCGTACTGCTTGTCATCATGGGCATTGTAGTACCATTTTGCGTGTGATAACCGAAAATGTATTGGAGCATGACTATCCTATGTGAGAGTGATGTCGGTGTGACCAGCAGGCACTGGCAATTCTGTGGACTCTCCCGCTTTCCACAATCTTCACAAGGTAATTGTATTGTACCAGTGTACACTGCTTGGGTAGTGTCCAGTTGCAGAATACATGTATAAAACCCCCACCTAACCTTCAAAGAATATACATACTACACTTCCCTAATGTGTTTGCGCTCTGTGCACACACCTCGGATGACTCTCTTTGTGGAACATGCTGAAAGCAACTGCAGTACTTAGTTGCATAAAGGACAACTAGCATGTAGTGCCAAGCAGTGTCCTCAGATCTCTGAGTTATGTGGCATGAAATGCCATGAAAGGAGTTCGCATGGATACAAGCAGTAGCACCATCATGCACCTACTGAGACTGGACCACACACCGTTTGTTATGCTCAAGGCTAAATCATGCCTACCAACTCTAACTGCTGGACCCCATTGAGTGTTACACTATGGTTGATGGGAATATTACTCACTCTACCTACCATGGCCTGACAAGGTGTTTGACAATATTAGGAAAGCAGGCCTTGCTGGAAACTGTGCATGTTATCTACCAAGTGTTATGACAGCTGGTGGGAAGCCAAGTGTCTGACAGTCATAATCTGGGAAGATAGCATTGGGAGACCTAAGCTGCAATGATGCCAGTCACCAGTGGATTTCTCCAGGCATCATTGATGGCATACACCTTCTAGCCATTCCCTCTCTGCAGTCACAGCCACTGTCAGTGCCCCCTGACTGGATACATTAGCAGGTGATTGCATAAGGAGCTATCACTGAATCCCACACAGAACCAACAGTTAACAATGATGGCCTGTGACAAACATTCTATTGAGGTTTGAGCCACTGACAAATACTAAATGACAATGACTGCACAATACTATCCTTTGGAAAGTCATCTACCCATGGGAAATATAGTAGTGTCCGCACACCATACACAGTTGAGCCATTACTCATAAATGTATGGACACAAGGAGAAATGTAGCCTTTGACATTCAGTGGTTGATGAGATGTGAGGATGCATTCAGTGTTGTACATTATAAACAGACAGATCTGTGATGTAACTCCCAGACTGTCATTGCCATACTGAATGCGGCACTCATCACACCTATCACTGGGGACAATGGCACCTTTGCTATGTCACTATGCAGGAATATCTTACAACTGTAGCAGCTACACAGGTTCCATGATAATGCAATCCACATTGCAGATGTGGAGTCCATGTCAAAAACATACATTTGTAGTCTGTGTCATAAATGCTTTGGAGGTATATGTATGGCTGCCATACAGGGAGGTGTCAGATCCCACTGTGTATCTCCAACGTATTCATGATAGTACTAACACACGTCTTACCCAACCTACACACCTACACCATCACTGTGGCATAAATACTACATGTTGCAGAGACAGGTATGTCACACAGACAGTACACCCTATTTGTAAAAGGCCCCCATGCATATGAAGCACAAATCTGCTGTGACACACATCATGTGCAGGTCACACCATGGGATGCAGAACACAACAATCATAGCTGTTGTTGGACAGATGTCTGTACTGGACACAGGAAATTTGAAGATGGGACATCCCAAGCACCACAGCTTGCAGATGTGTTAGATTCCAATACCCTGGTGACACTTATCAAGGGTATCAGACTTTTTCACAGATTAGGGATGTATGAGTACACTGACTGAGGCCATTGTCCTTGTTAGCCTGTTACACACATATGGACTTATGGAGCTATGCACCTATAAAGCTGTACCTTGCTGAGAACATATTGCTTCTGTGCTGACAGTCTATACTGTGCTGTGATGTCTATGGCTGTCTTGCTGCTGTGTGTCCATAGGTGTTCCCAACAGAATCCTGAAACAGAAACAGAAACATGTCCATGACACACATTTCATTGTGTAAGTATGCAGCCATTACAACATCACACAACATAAGGTACATGAAATTATGTAGCCTACACATTATAAATGTTAGCATACAGTATCTGTCAGTAAGCACTACAAGTGGCATGGCAAAACAACAATGCTTTACACAAGTACCTGTTAATTTATATAGTCACCCTGTCTATCAGACACATGCCTTCATTTCCCTGCATCAGTGATGAGAATGACAGGGATGTGGCACAGGTATCATCACTTGTACAGGGTGTTGTGTGGGGGTGCAGGAGGCCTAGGCTGACCCAAAAGGTTTACAGCATGTGTGTGAGTCAGGAAGGGAAGCAGGCAAGGTGGACAATGGAATTGTGCTGTGTGTGTCTGTAAGTGACTTGCATTTGACAGTGGTGTATGTGTGTGTGTGTGTGTGTGTGTGTGTGTGTGTGTGTGTGTGTGTGTGTGTGTGTGTGTGTGTGTGTGTGTACACAGTCACACTCAGTACTAGCCCTAGATGTGTGTATGTTGGGCAACTGTGAATCATGCATGGTAGAGCTGACAGGTCACCATCTCCGGCCCAGAACACAGGAACCAGGTCTGCCTGTAGGTGCACTGGCACCTCCATACCCAAGGTCAAAAGCAGTGCTTGTACCTGATGGAGACTGCTGTCTACTGGGACTGTTTCCTCCACGGCAATGTCCGGGACCACAAGCCCATGTCCTGACACATTTTAGTGTGGAAAGCACATCCCCCTCTGTAGCGCTGGATGTACTATCACTACTGGAGCGTTATTGTGCATGGCCATGTGGACTCTCAGCAGATGAAGTTGCTGACCTACATCCACGAGGCCAAAGCTCAACTCCAACCACACATTCCAGTAGAGATACTGTTCATTCCCAGACAGACACTGTCTCAGCCCACATTCTGTCCACTGCATCAGTGAACTAATCCAGGGTGTCCACCAATGTGGTGGAGGCAGTCCCGGATGTCAGTCTGTGCTGCATCCATAGCCCTGAGCATACATCTAGAGTTCCTTTCTGAACATGCCCATGCCTCCTTGATGTCCTGAAACATATGTCAAGTGAACCAAGATGTGACACCTACAACAGGTGTTGGAAGGACAGCAGGCATCCTACAAGCACCCCTATTAGTCTGCCTGTGTGGAACATTGCCAGCTCTCTGGCTATGGCCAGTGTCTACATTCACTGGAGCCATAGTTGCCACACTTTCCTGTTCAATGTCCCCATCCTCTGCCTGTCCAATATATGAGGCGTCTGGGGACTGGGTATGTGTAGGCGTACTGCCTACATGTGGTGACAATGAGGGCAGAATAGTGATGTCAACCTCTGGGACATAATCAGCCCCTGAAACCCCCACCTCTGCCTCACTGTGGCCACCATCATCATCAGAGTCTGAACAGACATTGACATCAGATTGTGTGGGGGATGGAGATCAACCCCCCCCCGGTCACCTGTCTATATTATAACAGCGAATGCTTAAAATAGGAAATGCTGTATAATCTACCAAAAAAAACAAAAACACTAAATTCTGAACAAAAGGAACAGCATTTTTTTTCCATGGGAAAAAAAAATTGCTGGTCCGCAAAAAAAAAAAAAAAAAAACTCAAACACAAAATAAAGTGCCCCCCACCGCAACCCCCCTACTTAAATATACCAATTCTGAGATCGCACCACAGTGGAGGAAATGGCAAAGTCCTGAAAATGGCCCAGTGATTTTTTTTCCTTGGGAAAAATAATCGCTGTTCCATGTCTTCGGGATTTTGCCGTTTCGACATTTAGCTGTCAATTAAACAGCGTTCGCTATATTAATCATTTGCTTACTTAATAGGGAACCATGCAAACATACTAAGTGTGTGGATACAACTAAGATACTAGCAACAATCAGCTATTCCCATGTGTGCCATGACAGATATTGTTGTATGATCATACACCCTATGGAGTCCATTGTAGTGTGTTCCCTAGGGGCAATCCACTGATAATATGTCAAAACAACAGTGCCAAATAAATAGTAGTGTGTTATTACAACCACTATAAAGGGACAGTCCCAAGAGACCAGTGTGCCACATTGACAAAGAGCATGTCACCCTTGATGTATTGTATGCCATCTGCAAGTGTAACAAATATGGAGATCAATGACATGTCATTATCACAGTTCTAAAAAAAGGCTTAATGCTGTAACCCATCTTCCCTGTAAGTATATTCACACATCTGCATCCTGTTGTAACAGAAAGGTTACATACCTGCTGGAGTGCAAAACTCCTCTGTTGATATATTATGATATTCAAGTTTTTGCAAATGCATGTTCTGTGTGCAGATAGTCTCATACAGAATGGTTCCTCATAGCCAGCATGTTTGCCTTTTAACATGCTTCTGAATTGATTACCTCTTAACTAATCTGTGGTTCTGAAATGCTAATTGCAGATAACACAGCTGATTTGCACTATCAGTCAATGACATGCAACCACTGTACAAGATATAAGGCCCTCCATGTAGATTATAAGCCCTTTCTCATAAGTTGTGCTGCATATTACTGGGGTGGGGAGACTACATCATCAAAGAAGGTAGGTTGTAGAAGTTACTATTACTTAGAGATGTGTGTGGTACAAGCTGCAGCTGCTGCTGCAGGTAATAGGCCTATTCAGAGAATATGAACATCTTGGAGGACAACAAACTGTAGGTGTAACTGTGGCAGCTGTGGCAGCCTTGTAGTAGAGGCAGAGCCAGAGTGATGGTAGCCATTCCACTCCAGTTAAGGCATCTGTTTAAGGTAATTATGTTAGGCAATGGTATCATTAACAGAGTACTAGGCTACATGTTTGTTGTGTCCTTGAGCAACATAGGGGATAAATAAAACATTATGTCCCACCATTTGGGCAACTATCAGGCCACGTGTTACAGATTTTTACTCATTTGGAACTTGTATGCTGGCGGTCCTTGTTACAAGCAAGGGTTGCATATGTGTATGTAAGTTGTTCATCTGTGCTAATCTGCACTGTGAGTTTGAAAGGATTGTGTACTGCACTCTGATAGTAGTGGGCCTCATTTGCATTACCTGAGTTAAAATCCACTGTGAATGCATATTAATGCAAGATGTGGTAGTTTATGCACTTATAGTTTTGCTATGGGGATATGTAAAGTGTGGTCCCATCTACAAACCTGTGACTTCCATCAGTGAAAGGCAGTTATTTCATTTGTAATACATTGTGTGGCAAAAGAGTGCATGACTCAGTGATTAATTGGTGGCTTCACAATAATGTTATTTAAATGCTACACACCACTGGATTTGAACCCAGGACTGTGTGTGACAAAATGTACTGCTTATAAGGCATTTAACAGACTGAGCTACTGAGTCATTGTTATAGCAGGTGTATTTGCAAGATATAAGTACACACATACAGGCTGTGGCATACTATTCTTACAGCCATCATTATGTGCATGGCTTTATATGGATGCATTTCTGTACCAAGGCACTGTTGTACATGTATTTTGCCAGTAATGCCTTTGTAGGTGTACTTGTAAATGTTGCTAAGAAAAGGGGACATTTACCCACTGTTAGAGACCTCACTTACATCCATTCTTGTGTGTTTGGCTTTCTAGTAGTCTACTCTTCCACCAGACTCCAAGGTTCAAGCCCAATTTTTCCATTTATTTTTATTCAAGTTTGTAAAACGTTGTGTGATGAGTTGAGCTCAGTGAAGCTGCAAGACTTGGCAAATCACACAGCATCACACTAAAAATATATGAAGAAATGAAAAATGAGGAGATAGGAAAGTAGTGAAATGGGGTGCAGGCTGGGGGAAAAACATAGTGAAATGCAGAAAGGTAGGTGCAGGAAGGGTGTAGGAAAGAACCGTAGCTATCCATTTCTTGTACAGCAACAACTGTGCACTTTGATAGTATTTGTAGATGACATTGGACTCTAACCCCCACAGAGAGAGGGGTGAGGACAACATAATTGCACTAAGCCAATTGGACCAAATCATGTGTGTCCAGTGGACACATGCAAAATGGAGAGCTATGTATGTGAGAAAATGTTTTGGGAGGCCAGGTGCCCATGTTTTTAATGTGAGAGTGGAATGTTGGGGGAGGGATATAGGTATGTGTGGGGAAGGTAAGATGGGTAGGTGAGGAAGCTTTTGCAGACAGACAAGACAGCAGACAGGGGTGATGTGTGACACAAGGGGGGTACACACCTTGGATGGGGAGGGTGGCAGTGCTGGAGGCAGAGCTCTGGGGTAAGCCTGCCCCACCAGGATGGCCAGCATGCTCTTGATCTGATGCAGGTGTTGTCCGAACTCATGGTAGACAATCTTGCACACCAAACCCAGCAGTTCATTACAGGTGATAACTCCCCCTCCACCACTGCTCTCAAAGGGGGGCCCATCCCCATCCTATGGGGCAGTACTACCTGATGCCACAAGTAGCACAGGGGCAGCAGATGGAGCACCATCAGGCTGGGTTCCAGATGTGCTGGGACCCGGTGCCATGGCAGAAGGAGGCAAGGTAGGTGGATCACGAGGAACCAGCCAACCTTGATGCTCTGTAGTAAAGTAGTTATAACAATAAGTTAAAGATAGTATTAACCAAACCAATGTTAATATTAACAGAATGGAACATAATATTTATTAATATAAATACATATTAAGGTATATTATGTATAACATAACATTAAATAACATAACAGTAAGTATGTTAACAGCAAACCAGTATGAATTAAACCATAAGGCCAGTAAAACTGTTAGTGTAACAAAATATGTTAATATTAAATCATAATAGTAAATAACAATAATAAATTAAAGAAGATAAATGGTGGGGAGAGAAAGAAAAACATACCATTAGTTATCTTGCAGGTAATATTACTACACAGAGTACAACTAAAAACTTCTACAGGTGTGCAGTGTCAGTTTTGAGTACAGTGACTTCAATTCTTCTATAGCTGATGTAGCACATACATACCTCTCAAGCTGTTAGCATGGGTTAGTATTGGCCAAACAGTAACAAATCCAGGCAGACAACTACGCAGAACAATTTCACATAATGTGAACTTACATAAATACCAAGGTGTTATGTAAATAGATTTGAAAATATATAGCATTCCAGGTATCATTTATATGGTAATCATGGAACAGACAGATTAGGCAGTTCTAATTAAATTACGAAAAACCATTAAACTTGAGAGGCATGTTTGTGTACATTAAGTAAACTAGACAGCCGTCATGCCTTAGTTGGCAGGCATGGAAGTAGAACCCAATAGCTGTGACTGCAGGGAACAACTACTAATAATGTAACAAGTGACTGCAGCAACTTAGAACAGACATGCAATGACTACAGCCCTGTTGAAAATATTGTCAGATTTATTTTGGAACCCACAATGCTGCTTAACACTTTATTGCTATTGCTGATAATTCTCTGTGAAATCTACACACACTATTTGCTCATAAACTGAGCTACATCAGCCATATACCATTTGTTCATGGAGTGGAAGAAAATATGAGCATTATGTGACTGAAATTGGCCTGAAGACAACCTTGAACCATACTGTTAGTTGAGAAAAACATTTTACAGGACATTCCTTTTGCATTGTAGAGCGATTACAGTTTTTCATTTGACTGCAGTGACAGCAGAACATACACATGCAATGAATACAGCCGTTCTGCAAATATTAAGACACATTTACTTAGCAAACCACAATGCTGCTTAGCACATTATTGTTATTGCTGATAATTTTCTTGTTTATTGCAATACAGTTGTCATTGTCCATTTATTGCACTACAGTTCTAATTGCCCATTTATTGCACTACATTTCTAATTCCCCATTTATTGAACTACAGTTTTTATTATTTATTCTTTATTGCAGTACACTTTTTATTCTTTATTACTTATTGCACTACAGGTATAATAATATATCCGTACTTACCTCACTCACGGTGCAACTTGGCCAGGTGCAGCTGTTGGGAGAGAAGCACACCATTATTTATACCATTTTGCACACATTCAGCTTGCAGTTTAGTAAAACAGTGGAAAAATACATATCTGTGGGGTATGCCCAGCTCTAGCCTCTTGGACCCAGGTATTCACTGTTCTCCTTTTTCTACCCTTCAGATCATTATAGTGTTGATGATACTACTCACCAGTGTCGGGATACCATTGACAAGATCCCTGGCCAACTGATCCCAAGTCTCATCCTTACACTCTGAGCCCTGGTAACCACCCTACAGCAGCCTAGGTTCATAATTCTGTATGAGGAGCCCAACAAAATCCCTGGACTCATGCACACCACATCTCTGTGCCCAAAACCACACACCCTCTGCAATACCACTTGGCATATCAGCAGATAAGCAGACTCCAATAAATAATGCAGAATCCCTGCCTATTGGCCTTAATATAGACTGTTTTCCTACCCTTGCATGTTGTTCAGCAACATTCAAAAAAGTGTCACGTTGCCTAGCATCATGCAAACCAGCTAAGCAAAGCTGAGCAGTGTGAAAACTCACAGAACCATGGTTTTAGCAAAGCTTAGCAACGCACAAACAATATTACCTGTTAACCACATATAAGCAGTGCTTAGCAGTGCCAGCTCTCCCAAATGTAAAAATATTGATTTTAATTTAAAAGACATTTTACATTCCATTCAACAAATATGCGCGCTAGGGACACAAACTCAGGACCTATGAAACTTTAGACCAGCACTCTAAGCATTTAGCTACTTGGATAGTACATAAAGTAGTATAGCTTCATGTACACTACTAAGCAATTGTGGCACACCATGCAAATGGTCTTAAATGGGAGTAAACAAAATCAGAAATAAATAATTAAATCCGGTTTCTATTTTTAGATGTCTGGCAGGTGTCTGCTGTGTATGCGTAAGTGCAGCTTGGCATTGCTGAGCTAAACAGACAAAAAAAACAGCTATAATTAATTACATCTGGATTCTATTTTTAGATGTCTGGCAGGTGTCAGCTATCTCTGTATAAGTGCTGCTAGGTATTGCTGCTTGACGCGCCACACCTCACAATTGGCCATAAAAAAATAAAAAATAAAAAAACACTTTATACATTTAATACACACACTATTAACACACAGCAGATTTCACCAGTAGCAAGGAATATTATAGGGAGCCTCACCATGTAAATAACATCTGACCAGCTAATACACTTCTGCCTACGCAGATTCAATATCCCTGTTACTATGCTGTCCCTCGTCAGCTCACCATCATTAGTATGCATAGCGCACTGCTGAGGGAGAAACGTGACCGTGTACACAAGCGCATTCCATGTAGGCTCTACATGGAGCCTACACAGAATTTATTATATCCTGGGGAAGGTATGAAGGAAGGAAACCGATTGTAATAAACAGCAGTCTTATCACGAGCCATGTTCTTTGGATGTGATCCTTTGTTTCCTTGTTTTATTGAATGTTGATAGTGTGTTTATTATTTAGCTGTGAATAAATGGGGCGGCATGAAGTCTATGAGTTTAACATTAATGCTTTAATTATGAATACATTTTAATTTAGTTTTTTAGCAGTCCACTGATATGAAATGGAGTGTTTTGCAGCTACAACTGTTTGTCTAGCACATAGTACAGATGAGTAAGGCTATGAGCTGCTAAAGAGCTGCTTCCTGCAGTGCATGGCTTGATTATCTCAGCCTTTATTTGTCTTTTATGTGTTTCTGCCGAGTTGCTTCAGTAGACAGTACTCGGGGCCTGCTCCTAAAAAGGGGCACTTGTGTGCATTGGGCTGCCACAGGCTGTTACCAAATGCATTACAAATCTGTCTTCTGAATTCCTGCACTCTTCACATGCACGTTTCTTGTAGTTTAATAGGGTACCAGATGCATTTTCACTAAATATGTATTTCAAGGGAAGAGAAGTTTACTGTTTCACATGCTAAGTGTTTTTTTTAATGAGAGTGTTTTGTTTAGAAAATGTCAGTTAGTGTTTCTTCTGTAAAATTTAAAATAAAAGTTTTAAATTAAATCCAAATATATGTGATAATTGTCATAGTTAAGAAAATAGTATTTACACTGACAGGTTTGAATAGTGTTTGTGGCAATTGGGAGGGATAACCAAATAATAAGATAGTGGTATGGCCAGCAGGTACCTGATGCATTACCATGTAAAGGGCTATATTTGTCCATGATCTGTCTCTGGCTCTGTTGAGTCTGTGGATGTATGTTACAACAAGGTCAGACCTGTACTGAGTGACTACCCTAGCTAACATCACTCAGTACAGGTCTGACCTTGTATGGTTTGTTTGTGTGTGTGTGTGTGTGTGTGTGTGTGTGTGTGTGTGTGTGTGTGTGTGTGTGTGTGTGTGTGTGTGTGTGTGTGTGAGTGTGTGTGTTTGAATTAAGTTGGAAACAAATTTGTAGCATGACTTTAGTTATTATTATTGTTATTATTATCACCACTGTTATTATTTTTATAATTAGTAGTAGTATTTGAAACAGACATCTGAGAAGGATGCAGTCAACAGGTTTGGGAGATATATCTGTGGATATAAATATACACCTAATCCATCAATGGCCAGATGCCTTTTCAATGAATGAGAGTTTCATGTAGGAGACATTTACTATTGCTCATGCTAAGTCTATTTTCAATGCGAAACTGTTTTGTTTAGTAAATGACCATCAGTTTTTGTGCTGTAAAATTTTAAATAAAGGTTTTAAATCAAAATCTCTGCAATCCTTATAAAAGTGAAGAAAATAATATATACACTAACTGGTTTGAAAATTGTTTATGGCAATTGCTGAGAGAGACAGCCAAGTAATGGGAGACTGGAATGGATGCCGGGGGGGTGTAGTCCATTACTTTGCCTAGGGCCCCGTTTGACCATAATCCAACTCTGCTTGTAGTCATAAGTAATGTAAAGAATGTTACTCTATGTAGTTAAAAAGTGCTGGGCTTGTATTATATGCAATCTATGCATCTAATCAGTTCAGTGAAGTTTCATGTTGAGGGCATGTCAGAAGGAATGCCTTTTTAATTTGTTCATTGTGACTGTATGTATTCTTAACTGGCACATATAATACATGAAGTTAGACTAAACCAATTTGTGGAACCAAAGGCTATTTTTACATGATGGACTGGGTTTTGAACCTCTGATGCATTTTTTTCTTCAGTTTGCAGATTTTTTTGTAGTCAAAGAAACTTCTGCAGTATTACAGCCACATACAACATCAAACCTGATTGATTTTCAACTTTTGTTATAAACCTCAAGCAAGTTCAGTGTCACAGTATTCATTTTTGCATATAAAACAAAAGTATCAACTCTTAAATCTTCCTCTCAAAGTATTTTTTCTCACATTTAACTAATAACACCAATGTTCATTGATGCAATTCTTCATTGTGATTCAGAATGACTTTACTCTATCCACTGTCTCTGAAGATTCATGGTGATTTGTCTGAAAATTGAAAGTCTGGGTTCAGTGATTTGAGTTGCATTTCACTGCAAGTGGAATTAAAGAAACACTAGGAAAAATTCAATATTCAAAGTTCTTTCATGTTACAAGTGAGGAAACAAAAAAGGAATTTAGTACTGTTAACTATAAAGAAGAGCAGGCAAACAAGTAGGCAGTCATAAAGAGAAATTTTAGGAATATAATGAGTCAAATAGAAATCCCATTTATAAGGCTCTATTTTTTATTATTCTTTTCAGAAGTTAGGTTCTTCTTCTGAAAAGATCGCACAATAAAGGAGAATCTCATTTGAAGAAGAAGAACCAAGAGTCACCACGTCATTTTTTTTTATTGTACAGGAGAATCTTTTGCAGCATTTTGAAAAATAAAAATGTCTTAAGATCTATGTTAACCTCAGAGCTCAACCTGCTGGTTCGATTAGCTTAAAGCTATTCAGACACATGTCTAAATTGGTTTGGTGGTTTGGTGGTAAAAGGGAGAGCTTTGGGGTACTGCTCTGATCATTGGAGCTTCCAAGTGCTAGGACAAAAAATATGTTGCTAGCAAATAACATACAAGAGTGGACAACATACAACTCAGGTAACTCAGAAAAAGGTACTGGGATAAAATCAGTGGGTCTATATCACATAATCGAACTTTTAAAAGTTTGAACACTATATGGTTGAGACCATATGTTTGAACTCCCCGATCTTTAAATATACCAACTCCAAGATCACACTGCAGTGCAAACAATGGAAAACTTCCATTGCTGCACTGTACGGGGATCTCCGTTGAAACATTCAAATTTTAAAACTTCGATCATATGGTGTCGATCATATGATGTTCGAACTTTTAGACGTTCGACAATGTGAAAGGAACCCGAATCACTGATTGCACAATCACCCCAGTGAAACAGTCAGCCAACAGCATAAACCACTGATTTCCACAGTCACCTGCAAGCAATGGTCAGAGAAGGTTCTAAGTTCAACAGACTCTAGGCTCTAGACCTGGAAGTCAACTGGACAGAAAGCACAAGAGTTTAAGGAATTGCTCAGGGCTCTAGCACCTCAGGAATAAAAGGAAATAGGAGAGCTGAAGAATGATGGTAGCACATATAAGGACTACAGTACAGAAGTCATCAAAAGAAATAAGACGTGCAGGAAAAGTGGGAAATAGAAAGGGCTGCCAAGCTAGGAAGGAATACTCGTTGGCTAACAAAGAGGGCAAGATAAGAGTTGCAACAGCAAAGAACAAGGCATTAGAGGCACTCTACCAGTTTCTGGAATGTGACTCAGTAGATGGCAGAAAGAAACTATATCAGGTTGAAAGGTAAAGACAGAAAGATGAAGAAGATAATCAACCTGCTCACCAGTCCACAGGACATCAAAGGCTGATGGAAGGAGTACTCCCAGCAGCTTTTGAATGAAGAAAACCCCAAGGAAGTTGTACTGCCCCATACACAGCGTATGATGAAAGAAAAGAAGGAGCCTACTCTACAAGAAGAAGAAAAAACAGAACTAAGGAAAATGAAGTCAGTGAAAGCAGCAGGCTCAGGTAAGGTCACAGCAGATATGATAAAAATGTTGGATGAGATAGCAGAGAAATGGATCCTGGGGCTGCTCATAGCAGTATGGAGAGAAAGGTATATCCCAGATGACTAGAGAGCAAGCATAATAGTGCCAGTGTACAAGATGAAAGGGGACATTCAAAAATGTGGGCATTATAGAGGTATTAAAGTCCTATGACACGACATGAAAATTCTGGAGAGGGTGACTGACAAATGAAGACAAAGAGTAGTAGAATTTAAGATGGGAGATGAGCAGTTTGTATTCAGATTGGGATGCAGAACAACTGACTGGACATTTACAGTGAAATAGACAGTTGGGAAGAAGCTAGAGATGAGGGAAGAGTCCAACTGGGCATTCCTAAACTTGAAGAAAACATATGGCAAGGTGCCAAGAAAGTAGATTTGTGCAGTCTTGCAGTGGTTCAAAGTCCAAGCAGCATTAGTAACATTAGTGCAGGCTATGTGCAAGAACCCAATGATTCAAGTATGAATAGTGTTCAGTCTCACAGAGGAGTTCCCAGTGGCAGTGAGTGTGCATTAGGGTTCATTTCTGGGCCCCTTACGTTTCATACTGGTGATTGACTACATTAGAAAACTGATAGAAGGAGACAGATCAACAAAGCTGCTGCATGCAGAGGATGCTGCATTACAGGCAGACTCTGAGCAAGAACTTCAGCAAAGGATATGGGAATGGAATTCAAAACTAAAGGCATATGGGATGAAAGTGAGTACAGATAACACAGTTGTAATGGCAGCAAATGGGGGAATCAGAAAAAGATGAGAATTACAATAGAAGGGAAAATAGTAGAACAAGTTAACATTTTTGAATATATGGGAGAGGTGGTAGAGGAGAAGGGATGTCTTAATGAGGAGGTCAAAGTTAGAATACAAGAGGCTGCAGCCAACTGGCACAGCAGAGTACTGGGAACAGTGTATGACAGACTGTCAAAGAAGCTGAAATGTAAGGTGTACAGGACAGTGGTGTGACCAGTGCTACCGTATGGTACAGGAACCTGGGCAGTAAAGGCAGAGCAGTTGAGGAAGCTAGAGGTGATGGAGATGAAGTGCCTGAGAAGGGTGGTAGGATGCACACTGTGGGACAGACAAAAGCGGAGGACATAAAAGCAGAAGCCAAAGTAGCTCCAATTGCAGAAAAGATCAAAGAGAGCAGATTGCAGTGGTTCAGGCACAAGTGCAGAAAAGCAGAAGACAATCTGGTGAAGAAGATTTGTGACAGACAGGAAGAAGGGAAGAGGAAAATAGGGCATCCAGTAAGGAGGTATGTGGATTGTGTGAGAGATGATCTGTGGCAGTCAGGCATGAGTGACAAAGAAGGTAGAAGAGAGGCACTAAAAGAGAAAAGAGGGATACATTCTGAAAGGATCTGCTGGGTCTGATTTTAGAAAAGCAGAGGAAGAAACTTGCTCCTATACTGAAACAGACTGAAACTCTTTAGATGAATCCAGTGACAACAGCAATCATTCTAAAATACTGTTACTTTCAATACCCTTTGGGAAATCTAGTTTCTGGAGGGGTGGTAGGAAGCATCGCAGACATTCAGGCCATAGACAGGGCCTTTAAAACTTTTAGACTGCTTTTATTTTGATTGCAATGCTGATATTAACAACCTGATTATTAACATTTCTAAACATAATGTAACTGAGTCCCAGAGTACCACTCTTAAAAAAGGTATTCGTTTTATTCCTAATAATGCAACTTCATCATTTGGTGTTCATGATCTAAAGGATTTTTGTAGAATTCTTAATTTAAACTTTTTCCAAAATAATTCTCTCTCTGAGAATAAGCAGTTTGTTGTGGTTTTGTTTAAATGTAAACCATCTAAATTTGTACCACCATGTTCAAAAACTGTTCAATTGTTTGAAGAAGCTGTCATGAAAGAGTTGTGTTTTTCACGTGATATTTTTAAAATATTTGGTGATAATTTAATTTGCATTGAGACGTGTTCTTTATAAATTAAAACAGGAACAGACTATTATTCTTTGTCCAGATGATAAAGTGGATTGAGTTGTTCTTTGGGAAAATACCTCATACAGTGAGGAAGTTAACAGGCAGTTATATAACTCTACATTTTATTTTAAGCTTTCTTTTGATACAGCTGAGCTTTTTTAGAGAGCAGATTAGTGATTTCTTGAGCTATTGGATCCATTTGGGGGTTATATCTGTAAACGTTATGAATGAGCGTTTGGTGGAATGCCTTGCATGCCAGCAGTTTTACATTTTACCTAAGATACGCAAATATAAGAATTCATCGCCAAGCAGACCAAGTGTCAGAGGGACTGGCTCATTAATGAAGGTACAGCAAAATATTTGGAAAAATAGTTTTGACCTTTATTATCAGATTTACCTTCTAGGATAAAGACATTATGGATTTTTTAAAATTGGTGGCAGATTTGAATATGTGTACATTTAATTTAAGTTAATTATTGCACTAATAAATCCCATGAAGAATGTTTGACGGTCCTTAGGTATTGGTTAAAATATGTTGACCTATATACCTTTGAATTTAATGATTTTCTGTCCAATAAATAGAACTTGAATTCTTTTTATTTCATAGATGAATGTTTTCTTCAGATAAAAGGTATAGCTATGGGAGTTGCTTTTGCCTTACTATATGCAGACCTATTTATGGGCTATTTTGATGATTTTTTATATTTAAGATCAGACATATAAGGCTTGACATGTGGTAATGATATTTGGATGATTTTGAGGGTATCTGGAAGGGCAAACTTATACAGCTGGATGAATTTGTGAAATATATGAAAACTAATTGGTTTGACATTAAATTTACTATGAAGGCTAAATAATTTCAGATAAATTTTCTTGATATAATAGTCTCTAAGATACTAGATCAATTCAAACCTTTCACCAAAACTTTATTGATATTTGCTAAGAGTTGCCACCCAGACATATTTCACATGATATTCCTAAAACTCAATTTATGAGACTTAGGAAAATATGTAGTCAGCATACTATATGCAATTGGACAGTGGATGGTTTAGTCCATTGACTGGAATTTAGGGGCTACACCAAACAAAAGATTAGTCTAAAACATATTGAAGTAGTTGCCAGAGAGAAACATTCATTAGTGGAATAAAACAAATAGGCAACATCAAAGGTTAAGAAAGAAGAACTTAGACTTGTAATTAAATATTGGATTACACCTGTTTAAAAATTTGGGAAATAATGCAGAAACATTGTCCCATCTTACAGAGTGACCCATTACTGCAAAATATCATCCCAAATCAATTCAAGTTCATTTATAGTAAGGGACAAAATCTTGGACAGTTATAGGGCAAGAAGAGATTTTTTACACAACCCAATCTATCTTAGAAAGGGCAGGATGTTGCACATGTGACGATTGTAAATTTTGTGATATCATTGTTAGTGTACACACTTTTTGTCTTCTAATACTGAGAACTTTGACATTGTTATATATGTTGCCTTTTGTTCCTGACATGTTTTTATTGTTAGGCAAATGACTACAATATTCAAAGAGTGCACTTTATTGCTTATTAGCAAAATTAAGCCGTATAGTGTTCTGTTCACACACAAAAGTTTACAGAAACAGGCTCAATTTCCATTTATGGGGAGTGACTATGTGTGTGACTGGTAGTATCAATGCTTTTTATGCATCATGTTTAAGATTAGAAAAAAAGTGAGATTTTGGATTGTGCCTGCTGGGGCTCTTTTTAAGTCTGGTCTAAATGAACTTCATTCTTCTTCTTCTTCTTCTGGCTGCTCCCGTTAGGGGTCGCCACAGCGGATCATCTGATTCCATTTCTTTCTGTCCTCTGCATCTTGCTCTATCACACCAATCACCTGCATGTCCTCTCTCACCACATCCATAAAAGTACAGTTTTGTACCTACCATAAATGTAGATGTTCGAGGATCTCCATTGCTGCAGTCCTGACAAATGGGTACTCCGCTGCCCACCATCGGCCCGAATATCAAAGGGCTAGAACCGGCGTCGGTCATGGGCGCCTGAGACTGACGCAAGTACTTGTCAGTACAAATGCGCATGACCGACGCCATAACCTCAGTCTTTCTTGCCTCAGACGTCAGAATGCAAAAAAAACACCACCCAAAACCCCAATCTAAAAAGAAAAAGGGGAAGGAGGGAGGAAAATAGGACTGCAGCAATGGAGATCCTCGAACATCTACATTTATGGTAGGTACAAAACTGTACTATGTTCGTCGTCTCCCATTGCTGCAGTCCTGACAAATGGGTAGAATCCCAGAGCAACGGAAAAAGGGAGGCCGGCCAACTAAATAGCAGGAGGAGCTGCAGACATGCCCTGCAAAACTGCAGTGGCAAACCCAGCCCTAGACCTAGAATAAAGAGGCAAATGATAATGCTTTGTAAAGGTATGTACAGAACTCCAAGTAGCTGCCTCCAGAATGTCTTTAGTAGCTACCCCTCTCAAAAAAGCAGTAGAGGTGGCCGTAGCCCTAGTAGAATGAGGCCTGATCCCAACTGGAACCTCCTTTCCATGATGAGAGTAACAAAAAGCAATACAACGGCCGATCCACTTGGAAATAGTTTGCTTCGAGACAGCTTTCCCACTTGAAGCCACAGCAAACGTAACAAATAACTGTTGAGATCTCCTGAACTCATTGGTTCTGAACAAATAATACCGTAACTGCCTATGCACATCCAAAGAATGCAAAACTCTTTCCCCTTCATTTTGGGGGTTAGCATAAAAAGTAGGCAAATGTATAGATTGGTTCAATGCCACATTAGAAACTACCTTAGGCAGAAAAGTAGGATTAGTACGCAAGGAAACTCTGTCCTGGTGAAAAATCAGAAAAGGTTCCACTGCCATGAGAGCCTGTAATTCAGATACCCTTCTAGCAGAAGTAATAGCCAATAAAAAAGCAGTCTTCCAGGACAACAACTTCAATTCAGCCGTAGCTGCAGGTTCAAAAGGAGGCAGAGTCAGTTTTTCCAAAACAAAATTAAGATCCCAGGCAGGAGTAGGAGCCCTCCGTGGGGGTCTTATATTCTTTGCCCCTCTAAGAAACTGTTTAAGCAAAGGATGTGAAAATAAAGGAGGATCACCATCATAGTGAGCAGAAATAGCCGCAGCATGCACTTTTATAGAAGAGAAGGACAAACCCTTGTCCAGTAACATAGTCAAATATTGCAAAGTACAACTCAAATTAGGCAAAGTGACATCAAGGCCTTTAGCTGAACTCCAAAGAAAAAATCTCTTCCATTTATCAGCATAAACTTTTCGAGTACTAGGACGCCTGGCTTCCAAAAGGACATCTAAAACTTGTTGAGGGAGCTGAAGGCCTCCATCCTCTAAAACTGAATGCGCCAGGCTGTCAGGTGTAGGGATTGCACCCTGACATTGAGAAAATGATTGTCTGCTTGAGACAATAAGTGAGGAATCTGTGGTAATGGCCAAGGTGTCCCGTGAATTAGGCTCCTCAACAGAGGGTACCAATGTTGACGAGGCTAATCCAGCGCTATAAGGATCATGCAAGGTTTGTCCCTCCTGACTTTCAACAGGACCTTTGGAAGAAGAGGCAGAGGAGGAAATGCATACGCATGAAGGTTGCTCCAACTGAAGGATAGTGCATCTATTTTCCAGGCTTTCGGATGAAACAGCCTTGTGCAAAACAGAGGTAGTTGGGAATTCAGAGGAGAAGCGAACAGATCTATGTCTGGAGTTCCCCAAGCCATGGTCAACTGAAGAAATACCTGAGGGTCCAACTTCCATTCGTGAGGATCCACCATCTGTCTGCTCAGAACATCTGCTAACGAATTTTGTGCTCCTGGCAGAAACTGTGCTCGAAGAGTGATGTGCAGATCCAAAGCAGTTTCCCATAACAGCATTGCTTGTCTGCAAAGAGGGTAAGAATGAGTTCCCCCCTGCTTGTTGATGTACCACATGACAGTTGTGTTGTCTGTTCGAATCAACACCAGTCCCGGTCGAAGTAGATCCTTGAATGCTTTCAATGCAAATTGAACTGCCAGCATCTCCTTCATGTTGATATGCAAGTGAAGCAGCTCCGGGGGCCAAAGGTCTTGAATCCATTTTCCTTTGAAATGAGCTCCCCAGGCCGACTCCGAGGTGTCTGTCGTTAATATCTGACTTGCCTCCGGTTGGGTCACAGAGAGTCCCTTGTTTAGGTGACATTCCTGAGCCCACCACACAAATTCTTTCTGAATGCAAGGTAGAATCCGAATGACAGTATCCAAATCGTGGCTGTGTTGAGTCCAAACGCTTTTGAGATACCATTGTAGCTTCCTCATATGCAGTTTGGCATTGGGAAGCACTAGAATGCAAGATGCCATGAACCCCAAGGCTTGAAGGACTGTCCTTGCAGTCAGCCTGGACATTACGGATAGCTGTTGGAAGTATAGGTGAAGATTTCTTTGTTTGTCCGGGGTAAGAGATGCCATCTGAGTAGCTGTATTCAGTCTCACACCCAGAAAACACATCTCCTGTGAGGATACTAGACTGGACTTTATTTCGTTCACTGAATACCCTAGGCATCTGAAAACTGTCATCACATACTGCAGATGTCGAAGAAGTTCGTGCTCGCCCTGAGCCAGTATCAAACAATCGTCCAGATAAGGATAAATTTGAATTCCCCTTAGCCGGAGAAAAGCTATTACTGGAGCCAGGAATTTCGTGAACACCCTGGGCGCAGTAGATAAGCCAAAGGGCAATGCAGAGAACTGATAATGCAAATTCCCAGTCCGAAACCTCAGGAATTTCCTGCAACTGGGCCTGATAGGAATGTGAAGATAGGCCTCCTTGAGATCCAAAGTCACCATCCAGTGATCTCTGCCTAGCATAGGCAACAGCTGCTGCAGTGTTAACATCTTGAATTTCGGAATTTCCACAAAGGTGTTTAGAATGGATAAATCCAGAACGGGCCTCCAAGTATTTCCCTTCTTTGGCACTAAGAAAAGACGGGAATAAAACCCCGTGCCTCTTTCCACAGAAGGAACTGCCTGTATTGCTCCCAACCGGAGCAGAGAAAAAATCTGTGCCTGCGCTTCCAGTCTTTGCTGATGAGGCACATCCGGCATACCTTTGAAAGGAGGGAATGTGTGAAAATAAAACTTGTAGCCTCGAGTTATAATGTCCAATACCCATTTGTCTTGGGTAACCAAATGCCAATTCCGTTTGAAAAGCCCCAGTTTTCCTCCTAGGGGAGCTGCCAGCAAAGCAGAGTCCGGCAGCTGAAGACACATTTCATTGGGACTGCTTCTGAAAGGACTGACCCCTGCCCACCCCAGCAGAAAGGGTAAAAGAACTCAAAGGTCTAGAAGTAACAGGGCCCTGAGAGGAAGCCCTACCTCTACCACGCCTCGACCTGCCCCTAGAATGAAAATCCGAAGAGGGAAAAGACCATCCCTTAGCAGGCCAATTCCTACTGAACTTAGGGGGCTGAACCTGTAAGAAGTCTTTTACCATCTGCATAGACTTAGCTTTTTCCTCCATTTTTTTCAAAACTGATTCCACTGGAGGGCCAAAAAGAACATCAGATTGCAAAGGAGCATCCATAATGCGAGCCTTAACATGCTCTGACAAGGACTGATCTCTAAGCCAGGCATGTCTGCAAACAACAGAACTAGTAGCAGCCACCCTGGAAGAAGCTTGTAAAGCATCAAAACCACACTGCAAAGAATGCTTACCAACCTGGTCAGAAGCATGCACTAAATCCTGAAGCTCCTTACAGTCAACACCTTCAGCTAAAGCATCAACTTTACATTTCAATTGACTTAGCAAATAATTCTGATACCTGAGCATATGAAATTGACAATTTAAAGCTCTCATAGCCAAAGTAGAAGAGGTATACAGTTTTTTACCCCACCTATCCAGGGCCCTAGCATCCTTGTCCAGAGGAACTGGATTCTTAACCACAGAAGCCTTAACACCTTTGGGGCCTTGAGAAATAGTTTCTGGATCAGCCCTAGGACTCTTATACAAGTACTTTTGAGCTTCCGGAACCCTGTAGTATCTATCTGGTTTAACTGGGGCAGGAGGCAGAGAATCTGGGTTAAGGGCTGCCTCAGAAAATACATCCTGAACAACATCCAGTACAGGGGGAATAGCCAAAGGCCTGTGCTGAGGTAAAAACAAGAATTCTCTTAGCCTTTTACGAGAATCAGAATAATCTTGGCCATCCCACTGGAAATGTTCCCTCATGGAATGCAAAGTTTCAGAGAAAGAAAAATCTTCTGGAGGGGAAGCAGAGGAGGTAGCGTCCTCAGCCTCTGAATCAGAATAGGGAGGGAAATCCTGAAGCTCTTCCACAGAGGAATCTGACTCATTGGAAGACTGAACCAGACCCTCCAACTCTGTGTCTATCCTGGGCCTCTACACAGGGGGGGGCATGGAACCTCTAATTAAAGTAATCAAATCTTCAGCCATCTTTAACATGTGCTTCCTAGGGGCTGGACCCTGGGGATGAGCACCAGCAGGGAAAGACCTAGATTTAGAATGGCCTTTGCCTTGAGAAGGAGGAGGTCTAACTACCCTATGAGGGGAGGAAGCCACAGACAACAAAGAAGCACCCTCAGCCTGGCCTAACACAGGAGAAGCCACTTCCTGCAGTAACAAAGGCTCCCCCTGACACACAGGTAAACAGTCAGAAGGAGCCACTGAAGCAGTCAGTGGTTCCACAGAACCGACGTCCGGAGTGGACGCCTCATCCTGTTTGGACCGCAAAGACTTTTCTTTGCGCTTCTTAGAAGAACCAGTCGTCGGAGAATCCGACAGCATGTTATAATTACAATGTTTACCAAACACTAGCCTAGCACAGTCCAACCGACGTTTAATAGTACGCTTGTTAAAAGTAGCACAAAAGCGACACCCAACAACGTCGTGCTCAGGCCCTAAACAAAGAATACAGAGTGAATGGTAATCCCTATGAGGAATCTGTTTCCCACAAAAAATACAGTTATTAACTTTTTCTGACATCCGTCAATACTGAGGCAAGAAAAAGACAAAAAATGTCCCCAACAGGGTACTTAGCCAACTTGGTATCCGGTCTGAAACTCGAAAACCGACAATTCCAGAACGCCGAACGGCACTTGCAAAAACTGCTTCTGCTTAGGACCATGCGGCAAGAAAGACTGGGGTTATGGCGTCGGTCATGCGCATTTGTACTGACAAGTACTTGCGTCAGTCTCAGGCGCCCATGACCGACGCCGGTTCTAGCCCTTTGATATTCGGGCCGATGGTGGGCAGCGGAGTACCCATTTGTCAGGACTGCAGCAATGGGAGACGACGAACATCCTTATCTTAGGCCTTCCTCTTTTCCTGTTACCTGGCAGCTTCATCCTTAGCATCTTTTTCCCAATATACTGTGCATTCCTCCTCAGCACATGTCCAAACCAACATAATCTTTCCTCTCTGGCTTTGTCTCCAAACCTTCCAACCTGGGCTGACCCACTAATATACTAATTCCTAATCCTGTCCACCCTCATCACACCCAGTGCAAATCTTAACATCTTTAAACTTCATTAAAATTTAAAATTATAGTAATATATATTTTTGCAAGATATTTATGACAAATCATACCTTTCTATTTTATTGTTTGATGTATCTCAGTTGGATAAAGCTGTAATGGTATCAGATGTTTGTTAACAGCTAATTTGTGATGTATTTTTAAGAGGTCTTGCATAATGGTTAATGTCTTTATCTCCCAGATACAAGGTACAGGGTTTGATTCTAACCTCTGGTTATTGACTAGGCTTGTAATAGTCTGCTTACTGATAGCCTAGTATTTACCTATGAACATATAAAGATATATTGGTTACTTGCATTTTAGAGATATGAAGTTGTGCTATTTTTGGTTGCATAATAAAGATTTGGGGCTTTTCGTGATTGGTGTTTATATATATATATATATATATATATATATATATATATATATATATATATATATATATATATATGTGTGTGTGTGTGTGTGTGTGTGTGTGTGTGTGTATAGGATCCCACCAAACAGAACAGTATACATGATATTTAAGGTTTGGGTGTTGAGCAGGATGTAATTTTATTAATTTTGGCAGTGTATATTTGCTTGTATAATTGTTTGGAACACTGTAGACTTTTGTAGAAATTGATATTACATGGTCCAAATATAAGTGCACATGGTTCATAGGTTTATAGGTAGGTACTAAGCTATCGGCCTAAGGGCCTAAGTAAGCCTAAGTAAGAGCAGCCAACAAGGTTCTCTGGCTTACACCACCCAAGAAAGTTATTTTCCTGTGTCCCTGTCGAGCAGAGCCACCAAAGTGATCCCCGAGGTGTATTTCCTATTTCCCATCCACTTATCAAGATTTTTCTTGAATAGTGCTAATGAGGAACTTTGCTTGACATAGATGGGTAGCTTGTTTCAGAGTATGGGAAGTCTCTGGGACAGGAATCTATCCCTTCAGTATGTCCTGTTTATTGTGGTGACAAGGTTAAGGTCCCTAGAGAATGTAGCTTGGAGGGGTTGGGATTTCTTTAGGTGTAGCATGTCCAACAGCTCTTGGTTTGACATAACTTTATATGTTAGGCAGAGATCACCTCTGAGTAGGCGATATGCTACAGAGTAAAGCTGGAGTTTTTTGAGACGGTCAGTGTAGGGCATCTGTTTGAAGCCAGTAATCCTCTTTGTGAGGTACTTCTGTGGCCTTTCCAGCTGTTGCAGATGTCTTGTGAGGTACATTCCAAAAGGGGTGTTATACTCTATAATGGGTCTAATGAGTGTCGAGTAGAGAGGAACAATGATCTTTTTTTCCTAGATGAGAGCCCTTTTGTGATGAGGTGTGCCATGTAAAAAGATTTCCTGACTACTGTGGTGAAATGATTATCAAAGGAGAGACTACTGTCCATCTGGGTCCCCAGGTCTCTTATCATACATTTGGCATTAAGTAGACTGCCGCCTATGTGGTAGTTCATGGGTACAGAGTTTTTACCAAAGGGGATGGCAATGCACTTTTTGGCACTGAGCTTGAGGCCATGGCTCTGACAGCAGGCATCTGTCTCAGTGAGGCCCTTCTGTAGTATGTCCCCATCATTTGAGGACTCAGCTATGGCTCCTAGTTTGCTGTCATCTGAGAACTTCATTAGCCAAAGGCCTTCTGTGTTAGCCTGTACTTCTGAGAAGTAGATACCAAACAGGAGAGGTCCCAGGACTGAACCCTATAGTACTCCACTTGTCACTGGTTTGATGTCAAATTTGGAGTCTGCAACTTTTAGAGTGTGGGTTCTGTCAATGAGCCAATTGGCAACCCATCTTGTGACGTAGGGATTTATACCTAGTTTAGTGAGTTTAGCTATAATTCCAGAATGGGGGATGGTGTTGAAAGCCTTGGCGAGGTCAAGATAGGCTGTGTGAACCACCTTGCCCTCATCTACAGCTTTGGTGACTGCCTCAAAGAAGTCGATCAGGTTCAGGAGGCATGATCTGCCTTTCACAAACCCGAACTGGGTGGGGTCCATAATTGGAGGTTACCAATGCCTTTGTTTATGAGTTCCATAATGATACGTTCCATGGCCTTACAGACCAGGGTCATCAGGCTAATAGGGTGATAGTTCCTGGGATCATTGGTGGCTCCCCCTTTGTGAAGTGGGATAACTGTTGCTGTGCGCCATTCAGTGGGCACAAAGCCTGATGTGAGACTATGATTGAACATGGTGCTTAGGTGGGGAGCCAGTTCGTTCTGAAGTTTGTGTAAAACGCAGCCTGGGATGTTGTCCAGTCCCATGGATGCTGTGTTTTTGGCTTTAGAGAGTGCAGCTTTTACCTGTGTAGTTATAATTACAGGGACTCTGTATTCTTCCTGTATAGATATGGTCCCTTTAGGAGGTCAGAGGGAGGTGAAGTTAGCACTGAACCTATCTGTCAGGCCGTTGGCAATATCAGTTGGTTCTGTAATTTTCATGCTGTTGTGTTGTAACTCAGAGCAGATTTGGGTGTTGCCATTGAGATTCTTTACATAGCTATAGAATGCTTTGTGGTTGTCCCTAGAATCAGTGGCGATTTTGTTTTCATAGCTAGCTTTGGAGGATCTTATAAGGGATCTCATCTTCTTACTGAGGCTGTCCAGGGAACTCCTCCTCTCATGGGATTTTACTCTCTTTTGCAACAGTTTCTTCCTTCTGTTGTAGAGTGTGTTTATGGCAGGGGACCACCAGATTGGCTTCCTTTTTTTGGAGGATAGCGTCTTGGTTCTGTTTGGAATAGCACGATCCATGCACTCATGTAAATGCTTATAGAGTGCATCTGTGTAGGATTCAGCAGTCATAACTGTATTGTCCATATGCATAGGTGTCATGAAGTTCGCCACTTCTGTCTTAAGAAGAATGAAGGTGGCTTTGGAGAAATTTTTTACCGTGATTTCCTTAATGGGGGGGTGAGGGCAGGATGTGGATATCTAGGGTGATTAGCTTATAGTGAGATCTGACCAATGAGGAGTTGACTTCAGGTGTGGAACACCGGTCACTCATGTTGGTAATGACTAGATCTAGGATGCCCCTGGTGGGGGTGTGGATAAGTTGATCCAGGGCACTGGAATTTATGAATTCCAGAAAGAGTTGAGCAAAGGAGTTGGTACATGAGTAGTTTTCCCAGTTAATGGTGGGGTAGTTTAAATCACCCATTATTAGGGTGTTTGGTTGAACCCTAATATTTTCCAGTATGTCAAGAAAAGAGGAGTGGGAATCCTGGGGCATGGTGGGGGATCTGTAGCAAGCTACAAATTGGACTGCAGTTTTGCCCAGAGTTAGTTGCACTTGGATAACCTTGGATGCATTATACTGAGCAACTAGCCTGGAGGTGTGGATATCCTTAATGAATATGGAAACACCTCCGCCTTTGGTGTTCCGGTCCAGGTTAGGTGGCCGAAAAGTGTGCTATGAGTTATAGCCTGGTAATGCAGGGGTGCTCTCTGGAGCCTTGAACAAGGTCTCAGTCACTGCACAGATATCGATGTTCTCCATTTTAAGGAGTGCCTCGAGGGAGTGCATTTTGACGTCTAGACTTCTAGCATTGAGTAGCATTACCCTCAGTTTTTGCTTGCCTGTTCCTGTTACGGTGGTGAATTTGTCATTTGAACCTTGCCTAAAAATGGCACTATAGGGGCAGCAAGAGCCTTAGCCAGTATCTAGAATCCCAGGGGTGACAGGTGCAGGCCATCTCTGGCAAAGTATCGGGGTCAGTCGACCATGTTGTCCCAGGCAGACAGATACTGGAAAAAAAAAGTTTTGTTTTAGAAATAGAGATGGATATTATGTGGCCCAGATTTAACTGAACTTGAATTAAGTTCTTTCTTACTTTGTCTGGGCAAGGCATTTTAGTAAAGTTTAAAAAATGTATTTGAATTATGTGGATAATTGTTCTTGCCAATATTTTTTTAAATATGATAGTGTGAACATTAACCATTTACAGGTATCATTTACCTGCATCTCTTCCTAAGTAAACGCAAGTAGCTACTGTGAAATAAATAGTAAAATTGTGATGGGAAGAACTGGATAATGTCAGACTGGACTTAGAAATGGGATACGAGTGTTCTGTAGACCAATGTAGGTGACAAAGAAGGTAGTATAGTTTTTTAGATAGTAGTCATGGGTGAATTATTGAATGGTCAATCTTTTCCTTCTTTACATGGTATTTGGAAGGTGAGGCTGAGCCTATAACTAACTAGTCATTGTTTGATTCAGTGTTCTACTCCTGTAAACTAATTTAAATAAATAAGAAAACTGCTGTGAGCTGTGATGTTTTAATCATTGCGTGTGAAGAGTATGTTGCCTTAGGATCTCTGACTGTCTGAATGACATCACTTTGCCCGAGGTCTGTAAGGCTGCATGGAAATTCTACATCTGAGATGTTTTAGACAGGTGATCTAATAAGCATATCAGTCATGCTTACAGGTGCTTTACTGACAGGAGCATGTTTATAATGGTGAGGTATTAAGAAAAGTGGTTAATAAAATGCAGAATCCCTAGGCCTTCTTGGTGATGCTTATGGGTGGTAGATGTGATTATATCATTGCAACAGAGTCATATTGGCTTGTATAAATTAAATTGTAAGTTTAATTATACGTAGTAATGAGGTGAAGGGACTGGATATCGATTTCTATTTTTTGGTTTCAGTTTTCAGCTAACAGCAAACCAACTTAAAAATAAAAAAATGTGAACAGGATAGGTCCCAGACTGCAGGAATTATTTTTCTTTTAATTTTTTGAACAGGATTTAGAGTGGGTTTAGATTAGGTTATCAGAGGAGTGATTTATGGTGATTAGAATGAGAAATACAATGCAGAAGTGATGGAAGTGTTGCATGCATAATTATCTGTTTGCTGAGTGAAGGCTTTTAGTGCTGAGATATAAATAAAACTGAAAATACATAGGTAATATAATAAATAATACTTTGATGATGATGATGGAATAAGAAGAAAAGATACATTGGGTGAGACATGAAAGCATGCTAGGCATAATAAATGTAGAGATAGGATACATGGTGAGAATGTGACATAAAGGTGCATGGAGAAATTGAAGTATCCAACTTAAAACCCAAATGTAATGATTTTATCCTGTATTATTTCTCCTCTGCTTTATTCCCAATATACTCAGCTGATAAATACCAACCTAAAACTGTCAAATCATTCCTAATTATACTCTTCCTTTCATAGTCACTCTTTCCTTACTTCTTCTGTTTCTGACTCACTTCACTGTCATACACAGTCTATCCTCTTTCTCCTTATCTGCTACTCTATAATATACATTTTTCCTCCTTTTCCCCTGTCTTAATTCTGCTACTGCTAACACCTATTTGGATGAATACTGCTTTATGTAATTATATTAGATTCCTTATATTATTAGCACTTTGAAATTATATATAATTTTGCTTATAATCTGTAATTTGTCTTAATTTGTAGAAATTCAATGCAACTAAAACTATGGCGCTTCAGTCCCCAGGCCTCTGCTGAACAGAATAATGCTAGTCATCCCATTCGGACTTTCTAGGTAAGCAAATAATAAATTAAAATAAAATACATAAAAATGGATAAATAGTGATGTAAGCAATGACTATATGTGTAAACAGTGGTGCAAATAATGTTTGTAATAGTTATATAATGAACCCATTGTAAACAGTAATATTTCTTTAAATGTGGTAAGCACTTTGCTAAGTGTACCTGTAGTAATGAGATGAAATAGTTAGCTGGTTGTATTACTAGTGCAGTTTTTTCAGTGAGTTGCTTACTGTCATATAAAAGAAATCTGAGGAAAGCCCAGTCAGCGGGAAGACATGCCCTTTTCAAAGCGATTCTAGCAGAAAGAATCAACTACTGTGAAAAAAGGCCTTGCAGATCAAGCTGGGAATTATTACTTCCAGGGGAATCAACACAGGCAGTTAGGTAGAGGCAGAGAGACGGAGAGGCAGAATGGACAACAAAGATCATTTCCGAGAGGTATAGCACTGAGCCAAGGGTATTTGCTGCACTTCATATTAAAGCACACAATTTTGCTCTGCTTGCTTGGATGAACCTACCTTATTCTCACAACTATTTTTGTAAAGACTGGTTCTCTTAGCTACATTAAGATTCCACACTGGTGAATTGCAATACGTATTTTGATATCAGTTACTAATGTCAAAGTCCTGAGATGTACCACTGCCAATATGAGTACAATTTCTTCAACAAGAAAAAGAGAGATAAAGGCAGTTTTGTGGATTGCAAGGAAATTTTTATGTGTACCTTTGTGAAGATCCATCTGTCATGATGACCACAGGAGAAAGTTGCTATAGACCATAGCGGCTACAGCCAAAGGAATTGTTATAGATGGTTTGTGGGGGCTATCCCAAGGACAGTGCTGCTGTTAGTACAGCATATCTGAGAGAAGGACCTTCAGGCATATTCTACTGCCTTTGCGCAGTACAATCCCCAGACGGGATGGGATCGAAGTAACTAGACCAAGATTTTATCATCTCAATTACCTGGAGAAAGATTGACAGTTTTCATGGACATGGAGGGGACTGATTACTACAACTACAATAAAGTCAAAAGAGATACAAGCTCAAAACATTTATAGCTAAACATTTTTACATAAGATAATGGTAAGGTCACAAATGTGTAACTTAAATCATATTATTCATTTCTGGTTAAATCCAGAACATCAACATAACAAGAATGATAGAAACAACAGCAACTGATGCATTCAGAGGTTCTTTACCTACTGATTTTAGAAAAAAAGACTATATCAAATTAGCCCTAGACATACTGAAAGTTTTGTAGTGTTTGTTGAAAGACTGTTATGGCATGAAATCATATACAAATCTGAGCAATCTTGAACTGTAACAAACTAAATCCAATTTTTAATAAACAGTGGTGGTAACTGTAGGCATACTCTGTTTTAAATGTTGAAAAAGGGATCATACAGCAACACCTTGTACTAGCAATAGTAACATGATAAAAACTGAAAACTATAACTTTTAAAAAAGCATGTCACTACTGATGATATTCCTCTGCAATACAATAAATGATCCTCTGGAAAAGTTGAGAGCATTCTTTTACTGTGCAGTTTCCAGGTTATCTAATGTCTTAAATGAAGGTGGAGAACTGCAAAGATTATTAGACATAATTAGAATGGTTGTTGTGTCTTTCGGCTTTTCCCAGTTAGGGGATCACCACAGCGGAACTCCGGTCCGCTAATGATTGGCAGTAGATTTTTACGTGCCAAGTTGCCAGCCCTGACGCACAACCTTCAACGAAGGTACGCCTATTCACGCATGTCTCCACACAGAAGACACTCTGGCTGAGAATCGAACAGGACACCTGTGAGGCGACAATGCTAACGCAGCACCACCACCGCAGTCAATTAGAATGGTAGCATTACAAAATAATAGTATATATGTAATAAGTAAATTAGTGGCTTGCCTTCGTGGTGATAAGAAATAGTATCCTATTATTCAATTAGAACTAGAAGCAAAAACTGGATTTGGATGGTTGTCTAGCCAGTTGTAGTCATTTTTAATTTAACAGATGACATTATCATAGAGAAAGGTTTTTCTCCACTTTAAACAATTGTAGAGGCAATGTAAAGGTGGTATGCATTTTGGTAGACCATCCTGTCAGTGTGGGGTGGGTAAACAGAGGTAACATATGTGCATCAGCCAAACCCAGAAAACAGCAGCCAGCTATGTTTGTTACTGTGTATGAATCCAAAAAGGATTAGATCATACTGTTAGGAAGCTCTAAAGGAACAATTAGCTAAGTTACAAAATGAAGAAGAAGCTACACCAGTTAAAGGGATATGTCAAAACATACCTCTAGCAGAACCAGCAGAAAGAAAGGACTTGCACAGTAAAATATTGCATCTTGGAAGTTTTGCAAAAGCAAAAATGTCATTGCAACCTGAAAATGTTGCAATGGAGGGATCTGAAGTTTCTAGAATAAGTGTAAAGAAGACAGCGCTGACAGAAAATGTATATTCTAAGAAAATGAAGTTCAGAAATACAGAAAATGCACTACTTGAGAGCTGAATTCTAAATCTGTCAAGCTAAAGTGGCCTGCTTCTCTTCTTGAGATTGGTGCTAGAACTAGCAAGTTTTTTTTAGTTTCAGTACACAAAACTGTTTCCTTGTGCTTGTATGTAGCCAAACTGGAAGCCAAGCTCTCCAGCCAAGACTGGACTAGACAGTCAAGATGAGAAGGTTAACACCTGCACCACACTACACTCAATACATAGTCCTTCAAAACCCACACTACCAAAACCCACACATAGAAACACAAAGCACACACCCACATTCACGGAGGCTCTCAATACAAATCTGCCCAAGCAACAGAGACCTCCCAAGCTAAAACACAGAGAACTACCACCCCCCCCCCAACACTACCCAAATGACACATAGCCCACAAAATCAGTGTGTCACTCAATCTCAGCTCATAAGGCAAAACAACATACCCAACACACTAGTCATAGGTGACTCTATAGACAGGCACACTGATGTCCCACTCACCAGGCTAAACAAGGAGAAAGTTACTGTCGGCTGCTTGTCGGATGCCAGGATCCACCACATAATTCACACACTCAGGTCACTCCACAACAAGTACAAATATGACTCTGTCATTGTCCATGTTGGTGTGAATGACCTGAGACATAATTACCAATATGGGTAACCTCTGTTCCATGTCAGAGGTCAACTCCTCACTGGTCAGATCTGACCACAAGCTAATCACCCTAGACATCCATATCCCACCCCCACCCCCCATTAAGGAAACCACCATCAAAAACTACTCCAAAGCCAACTTCATACTTATTAAGACAGAAGTGGCAAACTTCATGATACCCATTCAGATGGAAAATAGAGGTATGACTGCTGAATCTTACACAAACGCACTGTCTAAGCACATACACGAGTGCATGGATCGTGTCATCCCCAACAGAACCAAGACGCTATACTCCAAAAAAAAGGAAGGAAATCCGGTGGTCCCCTGCCATAAACAAACTCTACAACAGAAGGAAGAAGTTGTTGCAAAAAAGAGTAAAATCCCAAGATTGGAGGAACTCCCTGGTCAGCCTCAGCAAGAAGCTGAGATCCCTCATAAAATCCTCCAAAGCCAGTTATGAAAATAAAATCGCCACTGATTCCAAAGACAACCACAAAGCATTCTACAGCTATGTCAAGAATTTCAATGGCAACTCTCAGATCTGCTCTTGAGCTACAGCACAATGGCGCTAAATATACAGAACCAACTGATGTTGCCAACATCCTGGCAGATAGGTTCAGTGCTAACCTTACCCCCCACTCACCCTCCAAAGGGCCCATCTTAATACTGGAAGAATGGAAAGCCCCTGTAATCACGGATGAACAAGTAAAGACCGCACTCTCCAAAGCCAAGAACACAGCATCCATGGTACTGGACAACATCCCAGGCTGTGTACTGCATGAACTACAGAATGAACTGGCACCCCACCTAAATACCATGTTCAATCATAGCCTCACCTCAGGCTATGTACCTACTGAAAGGCACACAGTGACGGTTATCCCACTCCACAAAGGGGGTGCCACCAGGGACCCCAGAAAATACTGCCCCATTAGCCTGACAAGCCTGGTCTGCAAGGCCATGGAACATATCATCTTGGAGCTTATAAACAAAGACATAGGTAACCTCCAAACCCTGGACTCCACTCAGTTTGGGTTTGTAAAACGTCGATCATGTCTACTAAACCTGATTGACTTCTTTGAAGCAGTCACTAGAGCCGTAGACGAGGACAAGGTAGTGCACACAGCCTATCTTGACCTCGCCAAGGCTTTTGATACCATCCCCCACTCTGGAATTATAGATAAACTCACTAAACTGGGCATAAATCCCTAAGTCACAAGATGGGTGGCCAACTGGCTCACTGACAGAACCCACACAATAAAGGTAGCCGACTCCAAGTCCAGCTTCAGACCAGTGATGAGTGGAATACCACAGGGTTCGGTCCTGGGTCCTCTCCTGTTCACCATCTACCTCTCTGAAGTGCAGGCCAACACAGAAGGTCTTTGGTGAATAAAGTTTGCAGATGACTGAAAACTGGGAGCCATAATAGAATCACCTAATGATGTAGACATTCTACAAAAGGGCCTCACAGAGACAGATGCTTGGTGTCAAAGTCATGGCCTCAAGCTCAATGCCAAGAAGTGCATTGTCATCCCCTTTGGGAAAAACTCGATACCCATGAACTACCACATAGGAGATAGCTCACTAAATACTGAAAGTGTGATAAGAGACCTCAGGACACAGGTGGACAGTAGTGCCTCCTTTGATAACCACATTGCCACAATAGTCAGGAAATCCTTCTACATGGCACACCTCATCACAAAAGGGTTCTCTAGAAAAAAGGAGGTCATGGTTCCTCTCTACTTATCCCTCATCAGACCCATTATAGAGTACAATGCCCTGTTTGGCATGTATCTCACAAGACACAAACAACAATTGGAAAGGCCACAGAAATACCTCACTAAGAGGATTACCAGCCTCAAACATATGCCATTTGCAGACCGTCTCAAAAAACTCCAGCTCTACTCCATCGCATATCGCCTACTCAGAGGCGATCTCTGCCTAACATACAAAGCTATGTCAAACCCAGAGCTGTTAGACATGCTACACTTAAAGAAATCCCAATCTCTCTGAACTACATGCTCCAGGGACCTAAATCTTGTCACCACAATAAACAGAACATGCTGGAGGGATAGATTCCTGTCCCAGAGGCTTCCCATACTCTGGAACAAACTACCCATTCATGTTAAGCAAAGCTCCTCATTAGCCCTCTTTAAGAAAAATCTTGATGACTGGATGGGAAATAGAAAATTCACCCTGGGGATCACTTTTACAGCACTGCTTGACAGGGGCACAGGAAAATAATTTTCTTGGATGGCGAAAGCCAGGGAACCTTTTTGGCTAAGCTTATATAGGCCCCAGGGTCAATAGCCTAGTACCTACCTATGAACCTATAAAATAGAACCCACCAGAAATGCAGAATTTTAAGCAATAGGTGGGTGTTCAAAGTGAGCAAGCTAACAATAAGAAATATTTCAACTGGGTAGTTAATGAGATAGAACCAGTGCTGGTCAGAGTTCTAAACACATTTCTGAAAGAAAAAAATCAAATAAGAGAAGACTGTAGGCAAAAAGCATAAATAGTAAAAATAGAAGCCAAAATGTTTTTCAAGGCAGCCTTCACAGACAGAAAGCAACCTACGGATGAAAAGAACAATGAGTGGGTGATCTTCATTTATTTATTTATTTTATTTATTTGCAGTTGTTTAACCAGGATAGTCCATTGGGCCAGAAGAACCCGTTTTCAATGGAGTCCTGGGGAGAAAAGCTCCAAATACAGATTACATAAAGATTAGGATACACACATAGATTGCATGAGGATTAGTGAGGTTAACATTATACAATTTCTGATAATTAGACAGAACAAGAGTGTTACAATCAAAGGTAATAATGGCAATTTTTTTTTTTTTTGATTGAGGAGAGGTAGTTAGATGCAGTAGGATAAGGAGTTGCTAGATACTTGTAAGGAGTTGTATACTGGAAGCAAGCGTGAATTTGCTACCTGGGGTTTGAGAGAAGGAAGAGAAAAAGTAAAGAGTAGGTTATGAGGGATGGGAGCAGGAGCATTCCCATGTGGAGGTTAGATGAGAGTGGATTGATTTTTTAAAGGATGGGAGGCAAGTAATGGTACGAGTGGAGGGGGGAAGGGAGTTCCATATACATGCTAATGAGAAGGACAGAAGGTTTTGTCCTGGAGTGTGGAGGGGTCTGTAAACTTCTATAAGGTTTTGATTGTTTGATCTTAGACATCTTTGAGTGTGGTGCATTTTAAAGTAGTAGAGAGTGCGTGACAGAGGGATGGCTGGAAGATGAGTTTATGAGCATAGGTGAGCTGAGTGTAAGAGAGGTAGTTGGGTAGCTCTAGCCAGTTGAGTTTGTGGAGAGGTTCACAGTGATGGGTTGATGCTTTGTTGCTAGTGGCGAATCTGGCTATTTTATTGTAACAAGAGGATAGTTTGGTTTTAAGAGATGATTGTAGGTTTGTTAGAAGAGGTGCTCCATAGAGAAGGGAGGGTAAGAGAAATGTAATAGAGAGAGTCAGCTTAGTAGTTGAGGTGAGGAACCAATTGTGTCGGTAGAGCATGCCAAGTTTTTGGTGGGTTTTTTTATGTTTAGTAGTAGATGGGAGTTGAATTTAAGCTTGTCATCTATTTGGACTCCTAGTAAAAATTCAATGAGTGCCTCGACGGAGCAAATGCCTCTCTGTAGACAGCCCAAACAAGTAATAATAAAAACCAAAACAGAGGCAGCAAACCAAAAACCGATGATGGAATCAACATATACACAGTCTCATCGTTACCTCATCAAATGACCAACAACCAGCTTTCATAAAACTTGAAACACTTTTATTAGACAGGTTAGCGCTTTCACCGAAATGGCTTCTTCAGACCTTCATACTTAATTAATTGGTGAACTGCTTATATACAGCAAATGAGCGGGAAAAATCATTCATTCTTAAAGTGCCATTGCATATAAACTAAGACATTAAAAACAACAATATGTCATTCTAATGAAACCCTATCAGTGACTTAAAAACATCAATATAAAATAACAATAAAATCCAATAAGTAATATAATGGAATTAACGTATATACATATAAATATAAAGCTGGAATACATACTATATAATACCAATAATCAACTAGAGCTCATCAATCACATTCTCATTTATGTAATCTCCTTGACTTCAAAAATGGTTTAACTGGAACCATACTGTTTAGACCAGGTGGGACATCAGACCTAAGCTTAATAATCCAATTCGCTTCCCTTGTTTCAGTATAGGTCCTGATGTCACCCCCTCTAGGTCCTGGTATAATCTGTTCTACAATTAAAAACTTGAACATATGTGTATCCCCTCTGGCCATAACGTGCCTTGCCAGAGCATTAGTCTTTAATCTAACCCTAATGTTGTAAGCATGCTCACGTATTCTGTCCCTCAGCATCCTGTTGGTTTTGCCAATATAAAATGCTTGACATTCCACACAGGAAGCTAAGTAGACCACATTGGATGTTAAACAAGTCCCACTCACTCTAAATTCATATTCTTTCAGTGACGTCGGGTGTGTAAACACATTGTCTGTATTAATGAAACTACAAAAGTTACATTTATTGCACTTCGATGTTCCATTTGGTATGGTAATATCATTACCTATTTGTTCTTTCGGGTAACACAATAGTCTTTTTAAATTCTTTTTATTTTTATAAATAAATTTAGGTGTTTCCCCAACAATATCTTTGAGTGCAGTATCTACAGTTAAAACATCCCAGTGTGCTCTGAAGATATCCTTTATACTCCCTATATCACCGGTATAAAAACAGAACATGCTGTCCCTTTCTTCAATATTCCTTCGTTATTTCCCACGGGTAACTCTTGTGTCGTGAGCTCCCTACATGGATACCTATCACTAAAATATGGTGCTGCTCGATTCTCTCTAAGTATGGACATATCTGAAAACCCTTTTGAAATCTCATTAATTGAGTAACCTCTTGACTGAAACCTATCACTCAGTTCATTGAGCTCCTTATTGTATCCTTGTTCTGTAAGATTATATCTAGATATGCGAATCGCTTGTCCCTTCACTACATTATGGTATACATACCCTGGATGCATACTTGTCCTATGAAGTAGTGCATTCCTGTGACAACTCTTCCTAAATACCCCGGTATTCACCATACCATTGGGTAACTTCTCTATATAAATATCCAAGAATGGAAGTTTTACTCCTGAAGATTCATATGTGAACCTAAGATATCCATTTATGGAATTCATTTCCTCTACAAATAATGCCAATTCAGTGGACGTACCTGCCCAAATGAGGAACAGGTCATCCACAAAACGCCTGTAAAAGGGAACAAACTTGATAAAATACTGCATGGAAAATAAATGAGTGTACTCCCATTCAGCCATAAAAAGGTTGGCGTAGCTATTGGCACACGAAGTGCCCATAGCTACGCCATCCCTCTGTAAATAAAAACTCCCTTCAAAGTAAAAAACATTAGATTCTAAAATCATCTTCAAGAAATACATAAGGAGCTCAATCTTATTATCAGACATCTGTGTATTACGCTTCAGATATCTACTTAACATTATTACCCCTTCTATATTGGGAATAACGGCAAAAAGAGATTGAATGTCTAGGGAGACAAAAATGTATTCAGTTGTTATGATGGTATTTCTCATGAACTTTTTTATGGCTGAATGGGAGTACACTCATTTATATCTTAGGTTCACATATGAATCTTCAGGAGTAAAACTTCCATTCTTGGATATTTATATAGAGAAGTTACCCAATGGTATGGTGAATACCGGGGTATTTAGGAAGAGTTGTCACAGGAACGCACTACTTCATAGGACAAGTATGCATCCAGGGTATGTATACCATAATGTAGTGAAGGGACAAGCGATCTAGATATAATCCTACAGAACAAGGATACAATAAGGAGTTCAATGAACTGAGTGATAGGTTTCAGTCAAGAGGTTACTCCATTAATGAGATTTCAAAAGGGTTTTCAGATATGTCCATACTTAGAGAGAATCGAGCAGCACCATATTTTAGTGATAGGTATCCATGTAGGGAGCTCACGACACAAGAGTTACCCGTGGGAAATAATGAAGGAATATTGAAGAAAGGGACAGCATGTTCTGTTTTTTATACCAGTGATATAGGGAGTATAAAGGATATCATCAGAGCACACTGGGATGTTTTAACTGTAGATACTGCACTCAAAGATATTGTTGGGGAAACACCTAAATTTATTTATAAAAATAAAAAGAATTTAAAAAGACTATTGTGTTACCCGAAAGAACAAATAGGTAATGATATTACCATACCAAATGGAACATCGAAGTGCAATAAATGTAACTTTTGTAGTTTCATTAATACAGACAATGTGTTTACACACCCGACGTCACTGAAAGAATATGAATTTAGAGTGAGTGGGACTTGTTTAACATCCAATGTGGTCTACTTAGCTTCCTGTGTGGAATGTCAAGCATTTTATATTGGCAAAACCAACAGGATGCTGAGGGACAGAATACGTGAGCATGCTTACAACATTAGGGTTAGATTAAAGACTAATGCTCTGGCAAGGCACGTTATGGCCAGAGGGGATACACATATGTTCAAGTTTTTAATTGTAGAACAGATTATACCAGGACCTAGAGGGGGTGACATCAGGACCTATACTGAAACAAGGGAAGCGAATTGGATTATTAAGCTTAGGTCTGATGTCCCACCTGGTCTAAACAGTATGGTTCCAGTTAAACCATTTTTGAAGTCAAGGAGATTACATAAATGAGAATGTGATTGATGAGCTCTAGTTGATTATTGGTATTATATAGTATGTATTCCAGCTTTATATTTATATGTATATACGTTAATTCCATTATATTACTTATTGGATTTTATTGTTATTTTATATTGATGTTTTTAAGTCACTGATAGGGTTTCATTAGAATGACATATTGTTGTTTTTAATGTTTTAGTTTATATGCAATGGCACTTTAAGAATGAATGATTTTTCCCGCTCATTTGCTGTATATAAGCAGTTCACCAATTAATTAAGTATGAAGGTCTGAAGAAGCCATTTCGGTGAAAGCGCTAACCTGTCTAATAAAAGTGTTTCAAGTTTTATGAAAGCTGGTTGTTGGTCATTTGATGAGGTAACGATGAGACTGTGTATATGTTGATTCCATCATCGGTTTTTGGTTTGCTGCCTCTGTTTTGGTTTTTATTATTACTTGTTTGGACTCCTAGTAGTTTGGTTTCAGATACCAGCTCAAGAGGTATATTATTTTGGCTGGTGATGGAGAATAAATTACGATCGAAGTTGTTAGTTTTAGAGGGGGTAAATATCATAAGTTTAGTTTTAGCAGCATTGAGTGCTAGATGGTTGTCTTTCATCCACAATTCCGTGGTGGAGAAGGCATCTTGAGTGAGCTTTAAAAGAGTTGAGATGGAAGAGGCAGCACAGATGATTGTGGAATTGTCAGCATATTGAATAATGTTAGCAAGAGGGATAGAGTGGGAAAAGTCATTAATGAAAATGTTAAAGAGGAGGGGGCCCGATATAGAACCTTGTGGGACACCTGTTGGGGTGTTAAGGAAGGAGGAGGTGACTTTTTTCCATTTGACAGCTTGTTACCTATTAGATAGATAGCTGGTAAACCAGTTGAGGGAAGAGGGTGAGAGGTTTAAGTTAGATAGCTTAGTAAGAAGTAGGTTATGAGAGATAGTGTCAAAGGCCTTAGAGACATCGAGAAGGATGGTAGAAACAGTGAAGCCAGAATCTCTAGCTTTGTTCACAGTTTCGAGGAAGGATAGAAGGGCAGTCATAGTGCTATGATGTGGTCTGAATCCGTGTTGGGTAGGGGTTAATAGGTTGTTGTCTAAGAGATGGGGAAGGAGTTGAAAGTGGATGCATTTCTCTAGGACTTTAGAAATGGGAGAGAGGATGGCGATGGGGAGGAAGTTGGCAATATTAGTATTGTTTCCTCCTTTATGCAGAGGAAGGATGTAAGCTTTTTTTTCAGATTTGAGGAACCGAACTTTCTTGGATAGAGCGGTTGATTAGGATGCTGATAGGGAGGGCAATAGCTTCAGCAGCTAAGTTGAGGTAGTATGAGGGAATGTTAGCAGGGGCACTGGTGCATGGTTTTAATTTCTGCAGGAGTTTTTTTATAGTAGAAGTAGGAATAGGTTTAATTGAAAATGGTGGGGGTTGAGAGGGTGGGGAGTGAGAGAAACATGTTGGAGGGGGAGGTGGTTTGGGAGAAGTGGAGGAAGGAGGTGGATTGTTATTTGAAAAAGAAGAGGTTAGTTTGGAAATAGAGTCTATGAAGAAAGAATTGAATTGGGTAGCAAGATCTGTGTCTTGTACATTTGGGGAAGGGTTTGGATTTTCTGTAGTACCAGGTTTTAAGAGGGTAGTTATACCTCTCCAGAACTTTTGTGGGTTGGATTTATGGTTGTTTTGAAGTTGGATGAAGTAGTTTCGACGATCCAATGAGATAAGTTTTTTAACTGAGTTACGGATAGTTTTATATTCATTGAGGTTAAATGTAGATTTGTTTTTCTGGTATTGTGTCCAGGCTTTATCTCTAAGTCACATGGTACCTAATGTGTTTTTTGTTAAACAGAGGGTGGCTTTCCTTTTTATTTGTTTGGTTATTAAGGGAGCGTGATTATTTAGAATGTTTAGGAAGGTAGTATTAAATTGAGTTATTGCATTTTCTAGTGGTAGAGTTTTTAAGGGGTACCAGTTAAGTGATTTAAGGGTGTCAGAGAAAGCTTCTGGGTTAAAACTTTCATGGCATCGGGTAGTTATGTAATTATGAGTGACATGTAAGGGAGAAGGAGGATGTCTAGCAAAGATGGGAAGATGGTCACTGAGGGAGTCAGGGAGTGTTCCACTGTCAGGATAGTTGTGGGGGTGGGAGACTAGAATCCAGTCTAAGATGTTGCTGTTAAGAAGTCTTTGGATTGCCTAGTTATGGAGTTGATGAGTTGAGAGTAGTTGTATAGGTTGATGTTGAGGGGGTGAGTAGGAGACTGAATGGAGGACCAATTAATATTGGTGTCTCCCATGATTATAGTTTTGTTGCAGATATTAGTTGATAGCCAAGAGAGGATCTCTTCGAGTATTGGGACGTTGTCTCCAGGGGGAATGTAGAGAGAGGCTATGTATATAAATTTGTGTTTGTTTAGCTGAAGATGAGCTAGTATTAACTCTGCATTAGTGAACTTGGGAATGGCTTTATTATAGGGCATTAAGCATAGGGAGAATGAGTAGAGTAGAGCTACTCCACCACCGTTTTTTGTGGATTCTGTCTGCTCTGATGATAGAGTAATTAGGTGGTACTATCTCTGCATCTTTTATATGAGTTTTAGCCAGGTTTCTGAAATGGCTAGGATGTCTGGTTTGTTATGGAGTAGCCAGGCATGTAGATTTGGAATTTTGTTAGCTAAGCTTTGTGCATTAAGAGGTACAAGTAGGACAGGAGGGGTTTGGGCCTGGGTTAGGGTGGAAATCGCCAGATAAAAGTATGGAAGTTAGAAGGTGATTTAAGTAGTAGAGGTATTTGGATTGTTTTGTTTGAGAGGAGTAAGTTGAAAGATTAGTGGGTGATATGGGGGGTAGAGTGGGTGCTGAAGTTGTATAAGGAGGGATTAGTTTGTATTGAAAACATAGGCTGTTGTTGAGGGGATATAGTTCAGGAGAGATTTGGTTATGAAAGTTGGATTGTACTGTGTGGAGAGGATAGGTTGTGTGTAAGTGAGGAGAGTGGGTGATGAGATTAGGTTGGGTAAGATAGTAAATGTAGATAAGGTTCAGAAGGAGAAATAGTTGAATGAAGAGGGATGAGTACTTTTCAAACATATTGGGGTATTGATAAGCAATATAGTGGGCTTGAGTAAGGAGGCGGGAGATATGTGATGTGGGTGTGTAGTGTAAGTGGGTTAGGACTGGAAGGGGCAGGGATGGGGTTTAGTAGTTTGAGAGGAAGTAGGAGTGGCTAAGTGGGTAAAAATCTAGATGTAGTGGGGGTGGGTGGGAATTGGGGGTAAGGTAGGGGAGCAGAGTGAGCCCGCAGGGCGAACGGAGCGGGGAAGAACAAAAGAAGAAAGATGAGCAACAAAAAAGTATCAGCCACTGCTGAAGATATAGAGAGGTAAGCAGGTAAAGTATAAATGGAACCAGATAAGAAGGGGTAATTGGTATGGATGAAGGTGATAAGGACAAGTAATTTGTAGGGATGAGAAGATGTTTTAGGTAGATAAGTTGATGTTGTACAGGGGTGAAAAACCAGATTGTGGACAGAGAAAATACAGGCTCTTAAGTTAAGTAGTCAGTTTAATGGGAGATAAGCCAGGGTAGTATTAAAGTTGCACCAGAATTTGGTAAGTAGGTGCTGCCACCTAGTGGTGAGAAAGAAGAAGGCAGACAAGAAAAAAAGAGAATGCAGTGTACACTAAGGGACAAAATAACTTTAAATACAGCCGTGATGATATTCCTGTTGAGCCAAAAAAGTAAGATGGTTCTGTGCATTATGTTCATTTAAAAAAAGAGAGAGCACACGAAATATTAAACCAGGCAGACATAGCAAATGGTCCTCAAGTACACTGCTATGAGTTACCTTTTCTAGAAGAGCAGACCCTGACATTGCAATGCCTATACCATGATAGGGGAGGAGACAGTGCTTTCGACCTCACAACAGGTTGACTTTGAGGAATCCCCAGAATTATCTGACCTTTATATAAAACTTGCATTTTCCATTTCATATCTACCTGCTTGCAAAAAGCAAGCCAAATTATAAAAACATATTCAGACTTAAGATGCTAACACTAAATACATGCCCCTGGATTCAGCAAGCTCTGCATGGCATGCAGGAATAGTGCAGGAGCTGCTGGAGGCAATATGTCATTGTGCGATCCAGGAATAAGCTCCATGGACGTGCACGAGCGCTCCTACACTATTCCTGCACGGCCACAGCTCCTGTATGCAAATTACCCATTTGCAGGTGAAAACCATGCAAATGAGGTGAATTTGCGATCCAGGAAGCTGTCAGTCGGCCGTGCAGGGCTAGTGTAGTGTGCAGAAATGTACTTGGTTAGTAACCGAGTACATTTCTGCAAAATACAAAATGGAGCCATGACAGCTCCAAATAAAGGGTGTATAGTATGTGTAAGGCATGGCAATGGCCAAATATGTGGCCATTGGCATGGAAAACAGTTGTCAAAATAAAAAAAATAACTTTTATTTTTTTAGCTGATTTCGGCTGTTTAAGAGTAGGGCAGCACAGCACAAACGGGATCGGGTCAAAAATAAAAAAAAAACTGAAATAAGCATTGTATCCAAAATCACTATTTTGCCATTATATTCAATGGCAGGCAGAAGACAACATGGTCAGTTAATAGTGGTTGCTAAGAGGGAAGGCTCAGTGTGGGACTTGTAACTATGCATTAGCAGGCAATCCTATGCAAATGACGGGAATGATACTGAATCCCAGATTTCCCCTCATTGCTAGCCAGCACCCAACTGTGTAAGTGCAGGAATACTATGATGCAAGCCTAACAGTCAGCTGACATTATGGGGGGGTGTCAGGCATATTGTAAACTTATTAGAGCCCTGTGGCTCGGATTTGCCCTTAGCTTATCAGAACTAAGCAAGGGGGTGTGTCTGAGCCTGCCTAGCACTCTTTACATTGCCTAAGTGGGTGTGAGTGCTGTGCACCAGGTTTTAAAGGAAAAAAAAAGTAAACCAGGAAATAGCAGCTCTGTGCACATCTAAGCACTGTGTTTGTGCGGCGAGCCTCCATGCTTAAACAGGAAGGCAATGGGAAGGGAAAACAGCAGTAGGAAGGTAATCGAGGAGAACTAGCATAGCTGGCAGGTGAAATGTATCAGAATCAGCCAATTACACAGGCAGCAGACCAGCCCAGCCCAGTACACCACTATAAACTATGCAAACACCTTACCCTCTGTTTTTTCCCATATACTCTACACCACCAGTGTACACAAGTGGGGAAATCTTGCCAAACAAAAGCAACAAAATGATACTAGCTGCAGCAGCTATCATAAGTCAACATGTGGAAGAGGCTGAGGGTGGTGAGGATGAAAATGCTGTCGACCAACCCACAGTGAGGAGAAGGAGAAGAGTGTACAGACCCAGGGTAACCTACCAGGGATGACATGAGCTGGAGATAGTGGAGCGCTATAGGAATGGACAGGGACCTCCTACAGCAAATTGTTGAGCTGTGCCAGCCACACCTCACACACAGAACTAACAGAGGGGAACCCATCCCAGTGGATACCAAGGTATGTGTAGGCCTAAGAATATTAGCCACAGGTACCTTCCAAAGGCCAACTGGGGATATTATGGGAATCTTACAGGCATCAGCATCTAGGGTACTCCACCATTTCCTGGATGCCATGTCAGCACATACCGGTGAGCATGTATATTTCCCCAACACCCATGAGGTGTTGGCCAGCAATATGCATCTCTTTCACCAAATAGCAGAATACCCTGAGGTAGTGGGTGCTATAGACTGCACACACACATACGCATCAAAGCACTACATGGTGAGCGGGGTAGGGTCTACATCAACTGCAAGGGCTTCCCCTCCATCAACTGCCAGGTCGTGTGTGATGCCCAGGGCATTATAATGAATGTGTGTGCTTGCTGCCCTGGAAGCTATCATGACTCCCACATCTGGTATCTGACAAAGCTGTACCAGAGGTTCGCCAATGGGACATACCTTATGGTCACCTAGTGGGGGATGCTGGTCAGGCACTGGAGCTGTGGCTGATGACACCCATCAGAAATGCACACACACCTGAACAAGAACTCCATAACGAGGCACATGCACAGACCAAAATCATAATAGAGCATGTGTTTGGGATGCTCAAGTCATGGTTCTGGTGCCTGGACACATCTGGTGGAGTCTTGCAGTACTCACCAGCTACATGTACCCAAATTGTCATCATATGTGCCATGCTACACAATATGATCCTGTAGAAACAGTTGCAGCAGAAACAGCATGAGGCAGAGCCACACAGCTCCCCACCATTGCCAAGGCCTGCATAGGCACAGAGTGACTCAGAGGAGGAATAACCTGAGCCTGCCCCAGTAGGCAGAAGGAGGTGTGCCCAGTATGCCCAGGCCTTGTCAAAGAGGCAATGCATAGCACATACACTGACATGGTAGGGACCCAGGGAATGACACCTCTCTCTGACTCGGGAGTCGCACATACAGTAAAAGAGATGCCAAACATGACACTCCCTGTGCATAACCATATATAGGGAATGTACTATGTGCATCTAACATAGTCAGCCCTCCAGCACCATCCTCAGTACGGACACAGCCACAAGGTAAGTCACTCTTCCTACCAATTGCCAAATGGAGTAATATGTGTTGTTACTTGTATCTATGGTATGGATGTGAGCATGCAAGGGAATCGGGTGGCTGAATGGGATGCCAGCAGACAGTACACACCTATAGTGGCAGCATGAGATCTGTAACAAATACTGGTGTCACCATAGTAGCCAGTAATAGACTAGGTGACAAAACTCACTGCAGGAAATGTGCTGGGCCACATGTGAGTCCATAGGACACACACATGCCAGTCAGGGAAGCTCACATACCCAACAACAGTCTCAGCCAGCAGTACAGGTGTAGACAAACACAAACAAAGGTTGTGCTATGACATCTGACTGATGGCTATGGAGAACATCCCCCCCAAACCTGCACAGATAGACTACAACAGGTCAAGCAGTGGGATGTTAGTTCTGAAGGGTAAGAAGTCAGAAACTGAAATGTAGGTCAATCAAACATAAGACCTGTAGTACACTGACATGCCTCTAGTCAGCATGACAGGTTAGAATACAGAATGAAATGGAGTACCTGAAATACTAGTACAATCATAGCAAATGTGTACAAGTGTCAGGTGTGCCCCCCCCAATCCTATGTAGAAATTTAGTAACAGTCAGGTGTGCCCCCCAATCCTATGTAGAAATTTAGTAACAATCAGGTGTGCCCCCCACAGTTATATGTAGAAATGTAGTAACAGTCAGCTGTGCCCCCCCAATCCTATGTAGAAATGTAGTAACAGTCAGGTGTGACCACCCCCAATCCTATGTAGAAATGTAGTAACAGTCAGGTGTGCCCCCCCACAATCCTATGTAGAAATGTAGTAACAGTCAGGTGTGCCCCCCTACAATCCTATGTAGAAATGTAGTAACAGTCAGGTGTGCCCCCCCAATCCTATGTAGAAATGTAGTGACAGTCAGGTGTGACCCCCCCCCAGTCATATGTAGAAATGTAGTAACAGTCAGGTGTGCCCCCCACAGTCCTATGTAAAAATGTAGTAACAGTCAGGTGTACCCCCCCCAATCCTATGTAGAAATGTAGTAACATGTATGTGTAGGTATAATAACAGTGGAGCACAGATTACCTGAGCTGGCCAAAGTAGCAGGATAGATTGTAGCATGTGTACAATATGCAGGTCTGTGTGTGTTAGGTTGATGTGTGTTGTATATTGTGTGAGAGTGATCAGTATGCATGCATGACGAGGTTTGTCCTGGTGGCCATTGCCCAGTACTGCTGATGACAGGGCCATGTTCTCACAACTGCAGTGCCAAACACAATGCTTCCCTGCAAAACACATTCCAGCAGTAAGCCATAGTAAATGTTTGGAAGTAATATGTGTCACAATCAGGAAGATGGACATGGCATGAATGTTGGCCAAGATATACAAGCAGTACACAAAGGGAAGTACCCCAGACAGTCAGCGTATAATATGTAACTGTCAAATGGACACACCCTTGGAATTGTACATACAGGCTTGCAGCACATTATTTGAGCTTGTAGTAGGAAATAACAATGTCGTCTGGCAAAACACTGGCAGACCACAAAGGTCATAGGAATGAAGTATTGAGAAACAACTGATGTCCCTGCACAAGCCAGCTCAAGCAGAATGCCCCATGCATATCTGTGAGTCAGATGCAAGTAGTGTCCATAGCACACATGAACCCAGCTCACCCCACCACCACCCACAGGTACCTCTCTGGTCTTATCCCTGCTGTTGGGAATGAGTACAATATGACCCCCACCTGTGTATGGCAATAGCGAAATAATGCAGCATGCAGAACAGGTGTTCCATGCAGGTGTGTCCCTAGCTGTAAGCAGCACCCTGCCAGAATCCACACCACTATATCAATAAGTATTGGCATGGACACCTTGCACACCTACCCTGTCACCCCAGGGGAATATAGTGTATTGCAGTCTGGGACTGTAGGAGTGACAGAATGCAACGGCCTGCTACAACTGGCCTGCATCACTACCAAATGGCCTACAGTCTTCTGCCAAAGGCCTGTGTCTCACCCATACTGACAATGTATGTTATGTCATGGACTCCCAAATAACAACATAACACAGTCCACAGAACCCAAATGCAAGGCCATGTGTACAAATCACAGTAACATGTCCACCATGTCCTACTGCATCCATCGTGGACCAACACCAAATTACTGCTGGGATGAGGTGATAATTATAGGGAACATATCATATAATGTTTGCATAATGTATGGAAGAGGATGGAATAATAGGGGTGGAGCATGGGTGGCATGGAGTTTGTGAAGTCCGAAGCTCAGCCGTGTGCACATACTATCCCTGGCTGCAAACACAAGAATGGGTGGCTAAAAACCTGCTCGTACACCACAATGTGAAGGGGTAATGTCCAGAATTATGACCCCCTGCCTCTGGGTAACCTGTGTGAATCTGTGCAGCTGTGAAGTATGGCCACAGCAGGATATGGCCATACTGTCACATCTATGGATGTATAAGCATGGGATCCTCTACCACCACTGTACCAAGGTGCTGAACCCTTTACACAGACCCAGCAGCAAATGTCTGCAGCTTCCCCTCCAGAATGGCATGATTGTGCAAGAATATGTAGGCTGCTGACCACAATACTGGACACAGCTGCATTCACCCTGTGTTCCCCAGGACATCGCTGCAAGCAAATATGTATACCTGAAAGTACTTGATGACATAAAACATCACAGTGTATAACAGTACATATGTCTGAATATCTCTGCTAACACCAAGACCATGTAGCAGAAGCAGCACAGAACACAATTACCTACAGTAACCCACTATCCTTTCCCATTTTGACCCCATATTGTCAAATGATCTATAGATATCCCACAGAAACAGTTCGCTAGCTGTAGGTATAGAACACAAAGTCTGCACTGGAGTACAATCTACCTGGAATGGATTCACACATTCAATACAGAAGGTCATACTGGGCATGCTCCCACACTTAAAGAAATGAAGCCCATGTCTGGCAACAACAGTGGACCATACATATCTGACAGTCGCAGATGTTAGTGCATACACTCCTCAGTACACACCACTCATGCTTTGCACACACATTGGATAGGAATACACACATATATCCAAGGACAACACACTACAATAGGCCAAAAAATACACATACATAGATGTGTGGAAGAGAGTGACAGTGACAAAGAGCCTCCCATCATGAGGCCCGTCCCACCCAGCACAAATCCACTTGGCTAAAACCACATGATGTGCAAATGTCAATCACTGCAGACATTTGCCTCTGGTATCCCTCAGCACTATAGTGTCTGTGGTGCTTGTGCTAACTGTGTAACATGACTGTACAAGTCAGCAGTCATCTAGCAGTTGTATACACGTACCTGTGGAATATAAACCTGTGTGTGGCTGAGTGTTCTCTGTCTGCCTCTAGATGAATGGGTTATGGCCCATGCACAAACACTGGACTCCCCATTGCCCTACTGTGGCAAGCCTGCTGATGTCTTCACCTTGAAATACACCTTTGGGGAAGTAGTAGCCCAGTAATCTCTGTGGTGTCTCCTATAACTGTGTAATGCTGTAGTATGATGTACTAATTAGGAAGGAGTTCTAATCCCAGATGTGGCAACTGTGTGCATGTGTTTGTCTGTGTAGGGATCAATGCTTTCTAGGCCAGTCACGTCCACTACAATTTCAAATGCCCTACTTTGGCAGGGCTGCTGATGTCATTCACTTTGAAATACACCTTTGGGGAAAGAGTAGTCCAGTAATTTCTGTAGCGTGCCCTATAACTGCATAATTCTGTAGTGTGATAAACTAGTTAGGTAGGAGTTCTATTCCCAGACATGGTAAGTGTGGATGTTAGTGTGTGTTTGTTTGCCTGTCTGTGCTTTTGAGGCCATTCACAGTCACTACAACCTTCATTGCCCTTCTTTGGCAAGCCTTCTGATGTCATTCACTTTGAAATACACCTTTAGGGAAAAAGTCACTCAGTAATCTCCATGGCGCATCCTATAACTGGACAATGCTGTAGTGTGATAAACTAGTTAAGTAGGAGTTTGATTCCCAGACATGTCAAGTGTGGATGTTTGTGTGCGTGTTTGTTTATGTGTAGGGAGCAATGCTTTGGAGGCCATTCACAGTCACTACAACCTCCATTGCCCTTCTTTGGCAAGCCCGCTGATGCCATTCACTTTGAAATACACCTGTGGGGAAAGAGTAGCCCAGTAATCTCTGTGGTGCATCCTATAACTGTGTAATGTTGTAGTGTGCTAGACTAGTTAGCAACTGTAAAACTCTGTGTGTGTGTAGAGATCAATGTTTTTTGGCCATTCACAGTCACTACGCACACCTACAAATGGAGAACATTGATAACTGTGCAGTAACAGAGACCTGAGCCAAGCTTCCATAGAGCACCCCTGCAATACCAGGTACAGCTCTCACCACACCTGTTGGCCACCAAAACAGGACCAAAACAATAAAGGTGGAGGAGTGTCCATATTCACCAAGGATATTCACACTACCAGGCTACTTGCCCAACAGAATGTGTCTGAAATACTGCTGGTGCAACTAACAGTAGGTTAGACTGTATTCCAAATTGTATAGCTTGCTACAGATCCCCAACCATGCCCCATGATACCCACTACAGCTTTTGAAACATACTGTGAAATATTATGATACAGGCAAACACCCTAATACTGGGTGATTTACACTACTCTGCCATTAACTGGGAAAACTACTTGTGTACCAACACGTGTGCCCAATGGTTCTTGGACATCATAATTCCCAATGCCCTGGATCAAGTAACCCATAGTCCCACCAGGGGCTCAAATATCCTAGACCTGGTCATTACTAAAATGGGAAATCAATTCTCCACACCTATGGTCACCCCATCGGTGGTCAGGTATGCCCATGAGCTAATCACCCTTAACATCAGCATCCCTCCCCCACACCCCAGTAAGGAAACCTCCGTAACACAAATCTCCAAAGCCAATGTCATGCTACACATGTCAGACGTGAATAACCTCATGACACCCATGCAGATGGGAACTGAAAGGACGACTGCTGAATCATACATGAAGGCACTAAACGAGCACATCCACTCGTGCATGAATTGTGCCATCCAATATTGAACCAAGATGCTCCCCACCAAGAAAATGAAGCCAATGTGGTGGCCCCCCGCCATAAACATACTGTACAACAAAAGGAGGAAACTATTGCAGAAATAGGTGAATTTACAGGATGCAAAATACTTCCTTACCAGCTACAGTAAGAGGCAGAGATCCCTCATAGCATTCACCAAAGCTAGCCATGAACATAATATAGCCAAAGATGCCAAAGACAACTGCAAGCCATTCCATAGCTTTGTGAGGAATCTTAATGGCAATATTCAGAACTGCTGTGAGCTACAACAGGATGGTATTAAATTTACCGCTCCCAGGGATATTGCCAATATCCTGGCAGATCGATTCAGTGCCAAATGTACCCCCCCTCCCAACCCCCAAAGGGCCCATCTCAACATGGATAGATTGCCATATTCTGGTAATAATGGCCACATAGGTAGAAACCACTCTACAGAGCTATGACAAAAGCAGCCATGGGACCAGTCAACATCCTGGGCTGTGTACTACATGAGCTACAAACTGAAATGGCACCTCACCTACGTGCCATGTCTAATCATAGCCACACCTCAGGCTTTGTGCCCACTGTGTGGTGCACAGCTACAGTTATCTCAGTCCACAAGGGGGGATCCACCTTGGATCCTGGGAACTACAGCCTCAGCAATATGATGTGCCTGATCTGCAAGGCCATGAAATGTATTATCATGGAAATTAAAACAAAGGCATTGGCAACCTGCAAACACTGGACCCTAACCATGTTGGGTTTGTGAAGGGCTAATCATGTCACCTCAACCTGAATGACAACTGTGAATCCATCTCCAGAGCTGTGGACAAGGGTAAGGTGGTTCACACAGCCTATCTGGACCTTGCCAAGCCCTTCAATACCATTCCCCAGTCTGGAATCATAGATAAATGTATCAAGCTGGCCATTAATCCCAATGTCACCCAATGGGCTGCCAACTGCTGTACTGACAGAACCCACACTTTAAATGTAGGTGACACCAACCCAAGCCCCAGACAAGTGACAGTTGGAGTACCTTAGTGTTCAGTCCTGGCACCACCCTTGTTTGGAATCTACTGCTCTGAAGTACAGCCCAACAGTAAGGGACACTGGCAAACAAAGGTCGCAGATGACTGCACACTGGGAGCCAATATTGAATCCCCAATATTGAATGTGGATATTCCACAGAAGGGCCTTACAGAAAGACATGTTTGGTGCCTAAGCAATGGTCTCAATATCAATGCCAAGAAATATATAGTTATCCCCATTGGGAAGGGACACGTACCTGTGAAGTACCACATAGGTGGCAGTACACTAAACACCTAAAGTGTGATAACAGACTTAGGGACACAGGTGGACAGTGGTCTCACCTTTGATAACCACAATGCCTCAACAGTCAGGAAACCCACCTATGTGGCACATCTCCCACTAAGGGCTTTACATCCAGGAAAAGGAGGCCATTGTCCCACTGTAGTCATCTCTCAGTAGACCCAGTACAGACTACAATGGCCCATTACATATGTACCTCAAAAGGCATCTGCAACAAGTAGTAAGGCTGCATACATACCTCACAAAATGACCACAGGCCTAAACCAGATGCCCTATGCTAACTGTCTGAAAATCATCCAGCTATACTCTGTCACGTATTGTGTTCCCAGAGGCAATCTCTGCTTAACATACCATGCCATGTCAAACGCACAGCTCTTGGGCATATTACACTTAGAGAATTCCAAACCCTCACACCCACATACTCCAGGGATCAAAATCCTGTCATCACAATGAACAATACATGCAGGAGGGATGTGTTCCTGACCCATAGACTCCCCAGACTCTGGAATAGACTGCCCATACATGTCAAACAGAGTGCCTCTTTGGCCCTCTTCAAAAGGAACCTGGACGATTGGATGGGAGGTAGGAAATTTACCCCGGGATCATGTCAGCTGCCCTGCTAGACAGGGGTGCAGGGAAGTAAATATTGTGGGATGTTATAGCCAGGGAATTGTCATGTCTAGGCATGTATAGGCCCTAGGGCCAATAGCCTAGTATCAACGTATGACCCTATGAACCTATGAACTACACTTTCCATTGCCCAACCTTGGCAAGATTGCTGATGTTATTTACTTTGAAATACACCTTTGGGGAAGGAGTAACCCAGTAAACTCTATGGTGCATCCTATAACTGCGCAATGCTGTAGTGTAATATACTAGTTAGGTAGGAGTTCTATTCTCAGACATGGCAAGTGTGGATGTTTGTGCGTTTGTTTGTCTGTGTAGGGAGCAATGCTTTTGAGGCCAGCCACAGTCACTACAACCTCCATTGCCCTTCTTTGGCAAGCCTGCTGATGCCATTCACTTTGAAATACACCTTTGGGGAAGGAGTAGCCCAGTAATCTCCATGGTGCATCCTATAACTGCGTAATGCTGTAGTGTGATATACTAGTTAGGTAAGAGTTCTATTCCCAGACATGGCAAGTGTGGATATTTGTGTATGTATTTGTCTGTGTAGGGAGCAATGCTTTTGAGGCCATTCACAGTCACTACAGCCTCCATTGCCCTTCTTTGGCAAGCCTGCTGATGTCATTCACTTTGAAATACACCTTTGGGGAAAGATTAGCTGAGTGATCTATGGGGCGCATGCTATAACTGCGTAATGCTGTAATATGATGTACTAGTTAGGTAGGAGTTCCAATCCCAGACATGGCAACTGTGAGACTTGAAGTGTGTGTGTGTCATTTGTATCCTGTGTGGAGGGGGCTGTGAGAGTGTGTAACAACTAGACTCATTGTGAAGCGGGTTTTGAAAATGTCTTATATGATGGGCCTATTATATGTCACAATGTCCACCTTACAAGGATAACAGATGTCAAAGAGCAGAGAGGCTGTGGTTGACAATCCATACCCCTACATGTGACATCACAGCCTGATGAACAATTTAGGCAACCCTTGTATTACCCAGAGAACACTCTCAACCCATGTCTCATACACAAACACACTTGGCTAGGCAACAACCACTATGATGGCAGTTCCCTGCATATTGCCCACAGATAGTAACCATGGTGTGATTGCAGTGGACTACAGAGGGCATGGTACCCTGTCCCATCACAACAATAGGCACATAATTGCATACAGTGCTCCTTCACTATGTTCCCCACTGGATGCCTGCAACAACTGTAGTGCCAGCAAATGTGACCCACAAAGGACATACCATGCCTTATACACATGTCCTGTATGGACATATGCCACTGACTCCAGGGAATACCTGTATCATGCTGTCAATGTAGGTGCAGGGTCAAGCTGGTGTCCATTGCCAGTTCTCACCACATAAGGCCAGGAATGACACATCTGATGATAACAATTTGTGTACACAACATGCCCCAGACACCCCAGGTACACTTCCACATGTCACAGAACATGCATGTGGGACATGTGCACATCCCAGGCACCGTCCATGTCTTGGACTATAGAACACATACATGGCAAGCATTGCACAGCACTGGCCACCCACAATAGTAACCCAGATGACTGGATGGTGAATACAATACCCACCTGTGTGGGCCAATCCAGACACTGCACCCGTGAGCCACACTGCAGACCATTTTCATGTGGCCTGATGCCAAGGCATACCCTTTACCTAGTCTTGTACAGCCTTCTGGCACAGTCAACCACTACATACCTGTGAAGCAATGTATGCATGCATGTCAGTACTTGCAACCTGTGTCTGTGTGTGTGTGGAGTATAATGATTTGGACACCATTCTCACTCACTACACCTCCCATTGGCCTACTGAAGCATCCCTTCTGATGTCAAACACCTTCACATACCCTTTGCCCATATATCGCCCTGATGACCCCTGTGGTGCATGTGATATATGCGTATTACTGTATTGTGGCAAACTAGCTAGTTAGGAAGTCTAATCCTGCCTCTGCCAACTGTGATATTGTGTATGAGTCCCTGAGAGTGTGTGGCTGTGTAGATGTTGACACCTGTTCATGTGGACAGGCATGTTTACTACACCTACCTTATCCCCTCCTTTATCACTGTTGCAGATGTCACTCACCATTAAATATACCTTTGTACAGCTCCCCAACATGTAATCTCTGTGGCGCATGCAATAACTGCATAGACAAGTGATAGCAATACATAGTCAGGCAGGGGTTTGAAACCCCGTACTGATAAGTGTATGACACTAACATGCTTAGGTTTTACTCTCCCACCCCCTCCCTGTCTTACTTTGTCTCTGTCTGTCTCTCTCACTCCTTCTCTGGTGGATGTGGAGAAGTACATCTGCTTTGCTTAGGCAGCAGCTTGTGTTTTGTGCTCATGATCATCTGATGGCCTCTGCACAAATTGCAG